>NW_019384342.1:1122648-1156468 GCF_000671375.1 Centruroides sculpturatus
AATTTTTCGAAAAATTTCTTCTTAGTGTACATTCTCTTGACGTACCCTATTAAAACGCAATCAAAAACGCAAAAACCCGCATCTAAAATAGTATAAATAGAAGCAGAGTTCTTTACCGTAAGCCTTAATCCTAACCATCTCCCTTCAGTGGGAGGAATTTCGACATGTATATTATATAAAAACACATGCGTATTCGAATGCAACATTGTGTCAAAATTTCAAAGGAATCGGTAGGAACAAACGAATATTACATTTTTATTTATATAGATAGATGGAAGATGATCTGCTTTAGTTCATCCTCACAGAAAAGCAAACTTAGGGCGCCGTACTTGTAGCGCCATATGTTGGACATAAAAGCCTTAACCTAGATTATATTTTTTAATTTATATGAATGTTTAATGGAATAATATACAGCCTATGTCCACCCTGAAGTTCCATTCTAAATATTGGTGAAAGAATTTTTGAAATCGAATGAGTAGTTTCGGAGATTACCTGCTGCATACAAACATTACTTCTTTATAACATTAGTATAGAAGTATAGATAATTAATTTAAATAAAATATTTAATTTGGTTACAGAAAGAAATCAAATTTTGTTTAGAATGTATCAATAGACTATGTTTGTTTAACAAAAAATCTACAATATTCATTACAATTATGAAAATTTATAAAATTCATAAAGTTATATTTCTTTTTCATTCAGAAAACAAAAGTTTTTAAAATTTCCAAATATGCATACAAATACACAAGGTAATTATTTCATGATCAATTATTTTGAGAATGCAAGTAATAAATAGAAAGTTAATAATGACTGTAATTTACCATAGATTTAATAAATATACCTTAAATGAAACAGCATGACAATAATCACCAGTATGATGAGTAGTTGGATTATCATCTTGAAAACCATCCCAAATTCTAATATCTCCATCAGTACCACAAGTAAAAATATATCTAAATGTATAACAATTACAAATTTTATTAATATAGTTAATGATAAAGTATAAAGCATTTATTAATTTAAAATAATTTTAAAAATCTTGAAAAATTTGATTTGACAATGTATTTAAAAATTTTTATTCTTTAAACTTATCAAACTTCAATTAATGCATTAATAATTATTTAATAACTAACTATATATAAACTAGGACTTTTATTTATTGAAATATAAATTACAACTACACAATACTTTCTAAACTCATGATAAATTCAGCAAACATACCTGTTAATTTCTAACACTATTATGAGAAACAAATTACAATCATTATAATAATAAAAATCAACAAATTTGTTAGTCAGTTTGCAAGTTTGTATTAAAAATTAGACACACACACACACTTAATATATTAGCTATAACATTTGATTCTTAATTCCATGTTAATTTTGCCATATCATAATTTTGCTAAAATATACATAAAAGCCATTACAAACAATATCTATTATAACAACGGTGGGCAACCCCCGGCCCGCGTGCCAGCTACGGCCCGCGAAAAGTTTCTATCCGGCCCGCGAGATGTTTAGAAGAAATTATAAATAAATATTTTCGATGTAATTCGTCTAGTTTAAATTGAATATTTTTTTCTGAAGTGTTGTGGCAGCAATGACAGGAAAAAATAAGGGAGTCATTTCCTTATTCAAACAAAAAATGGGAGAACAGAATTTTTCTAAATTATTTATATCTCATCGCATCATCCATCAAGAAAATCTATGTGCAAAAGCTATGCAATTAGAAAATGTAATGTCTGTCGTATCCAACTACATAGTGCTGTTTTTATTGTGTTTAAAGTCACTTAGATTTTACAAATAGGTGAGCCGTTCACAGCCCGGCACACGCATTTGTAAAATCTAAGTGACTCATACAACATGGAATTCATATAAAACGGAATAATCAACAGTGTTATAGGGGGGTCGACTGTAGTAATTAATTTCTTTTTATTTATTTATTTATTTCATATTTGCAGACTAAAAATTTACAGGTCACAAGGTGTCAATTAACTACTATGGCCCACGGAAAAAACGTAAAATTTATTCTGGCCCATGTTATAAAAAAGGTTGCCCACCCTTGTATTATAAAGAGATAATTAAACATAAGAAATTATTTATTGTGACATTGTCACAATGCTGAACTGCAATTTTTAATCATATTTTTAATTTATCTCATTTAAAATATGTGCTCTCCACCTCAAATTAGTAGTGGCTTGCCCCTGTATATCATACTTTTTCTTTAACAACAGAGTTGTCATCTATCTAATACCTTTTAGGGAAAAATTTTTGAACTGAAACAACATGACTTCTGATTTGCATCAGAAGTTCGTATATATATTAATGTATAATTATATATTAATATAGTTAATCGGGGCCTCCTGATCCTAAACTTTCTATATCTGGTCTTGGATTTCATCTATCTAACTCCATTCTCAAGATTAAGGAAATACAGATGAACAGATGGATGACAGTAGGAATATATGTCTACAATTTTTTCAAATTGCAGCCCAAGAAAAAAACTTGATGCCTTACTTTCTGGACAATCCATATAGAATAAATAGAAAATCTTCATTAAAAATATATTAGAATAATAAAGCAATTAATAAAAATTCATTATATCTATTTCATATTATTTATAAAAGTAATCAATACAAAATTTTGATAATACCTTCCATCATCATCAAAACATAAATCTGTATGCCCTTCACTATGAGCATAACGCATTTCACCAATTTCAGATACCATGTTAATACTCTATAATAAATAAAAATTGACCTGCAAGAAATAAAATATAGACTTAAAATATCATACTTTAAAATTCTGTACATTTCTTAAAGATATTTCATTATTCATATGTTTTTAAACTTCTAGATAACTGATTACCTATTATATGTTTAATGGTAAGAAAATTTTCTAAAGTTTCTAAGTTTTTTTTAAATGAAATTTTTCTTTTTAAATTTGTCTGATTCTGGGTTTTATAAGTTTTTTTCTGGTTATGTTAAAGTTAAAATATTTACCAAAATTACACAGTTTACAGTAAACCTGTTCAAAATGGAACCTGAATAAAAAAGAAACCAGCCTAAATGGAAAAAAATTCTTTGGAATGGAGCAATTTTCTATGTTAAAAAAGAACCTGTTCAAAATGGAAACCTTCCAAACCAGAAAAAATATTCGGTACCATAAGTTTCTGGTATATACAGGTTTTACTGTATATTTTATTTGGACCAGGAAAAAAAAGCTATGGAAGGAATGTTGGTAGGATTTACCATTTGTATTGTATATATTACAATAGTTATTTTTTTTTATGCATCATCATCATCATTTAAACTATAATCCATAAACACAGCGCAATTATCATATAATAAATTATATCAATTGCAGGTTCGTAAAGTTCAAAACCGTTTATCAACGTATCAGACAGGCAATGGGAAACCACCTGATTATTTTCCCATGAGAATATTATGACGAGGATGAGCAATAATGGTATCAATCATATGCATGGCAATCCGGTCAGCAACTGGCGCCAAACTGATTCCAGGTCATTTGGTATGAAATGGGCTACCAGGCTTGTGGACATAGGCAATCAGGCAACCACAGGCAAAATATGCATCTAGAAGAAATTTAAAATTACATGTAAGGAGAAATTTATCCTTAGGTACTTTGAATGTAAGAGGACTTTTACAGACGGAAAGCTCTACATAGTAGAAAGAGCTTAATTGAGAGAATATACAAATTTGTGGCATCTCCGAAACACATTGGAGAGAGAGTGGTCATTTTGATACAATCAACCACATGATATATGTATGTTTCAGGTACGGCCAAAAATGGACATAATGGAGTGGCCTTTGTTATCGACAAATGCCTAACAAAATTTGTGGAAGGCTATGAACCTATCAACGACCACATAATCAAATTTACAATATCTTCCAAGCCAGTAAAACTTCATATTATTCGGGTTTATATGCCCACTTCAGCTGCTTCACATGATGAAGTGGACATAGTGTACACACAATTTGAAAATATCACCACAAAAATACCACAGAAAGACATATTGATAATAATGGGAGAAATTAATAGATGAAAGGAAAAAATTATTAACTTCAGCAATCGTTGCAGATGAAAAGAGCTAGACAAAAAAAAAATCAAAAAGACTTGTAAGAAGGACAAAAATTATTGTGACAGTATATGCAATGAAATTGAAGTCCATGCAAATAATAATCAGACTCATGAACTATACAATAAAGTTAGATATCTAGCAAGAGAGTTCAAACCATGCACACAAATAATTAATTAAAAATGATGAAAATGAAATCATAACTGATGCGGAAGGGATTGCAAATGTCTGGAGGAAGTATTGTGAGAAACTTTATAAAGACACTAGACAAACAAATGGTAATAATCAACTTCAGAATAGATGGACAGGGGAAGTCAAACCATTTATTCTTAAATCAGAGGTAGAAAAAGCCACAAGTACATTAAGAAATCACAAAGCTCCAGGACCTGACAACATAACCTTTGAAATTTTAACAGCAATGGGAGAACTG
Organism: Centruroides sculpturatus; assembly: GCF_000671375.1. NCBI lineage: Eukaryota > Metazoa > Arthropoda > Arachnida > Scorpiones > Buthidae > Centruroides > Centruroides sculpturatus. Next base: position 1,127,177 of record NW_019384342.1, read on the forward strand.
GGTGTTGACATATTTCATAAAATCTGCTCCTTAATTTGGAAATCTGAGAGATGGCCATAGGAATAACGTAAATCAATATTTATTCCAATTTATAAAAAAGGTGCACCAACAGACTGTTGTAACTACAGAACTATCAGCCTAATTAACCATGTCAGTAAAGTAAAGCTCTAAATAAGTAATAACTGTTTGAAACCCATCCTATTACCTGAAATAGCTGAAGAACAGTCAGGATTTATTCCTGGTACAGTAAAGGAACTCTTGAACACTAGACAAATCATTGAAAAAGCTATGAATTTAATGTCAAAGCTTACCTTTGTTTCGTAGACTATATCAAAGCCTTTGATTGTGTAAAATGGCACAAAATATGGCCCATTCTCCAGAACATGGGCATCCTGCGCCATCTTATTTTGATTATCAGAAATTTATATGAGAATAACTCTGCAAGAGTAAGAGTTAACAAAACTATGTCTAATACATTTACATCTAAAGCTGGTGTAAGACAGGGATGTATTCTTTCCCCTTTACTCTTTAATGCTTATTCTGAAATAATCATGAGAAGGGTATTAGATAACTGGGATGGGAGCATTTCCATCGGGGGCTATAAAGTTAACAACCCGAGATACGATGACGATACACTTATTATGTCATCCAAAGAATCAGAACTTAAGTATATTATGAAACGTCTTGAAACTGAGAGCAAGGAATATGGATTGCTGATCAATGGAAGTAAAACAAAAGTTATAATTGATTGTTCCTTGACACAGACTAAGGCAACTGCAGGCTATAAAATGGTGAATGAATTTGTTTATCTTGGAATTACATAGAATTTGCCTTGCTCACAATGCAACCTCTAAATTATTTAGAATTTGGAAGATTCTGCAATCACTATTTTTAATAAACTAAAGCTCATAAGAACACTTATTTTTCTGATTGCCACTTATGCCTCAGAAACCTGGACCATAAATACCACTTCTTGGAAGAAACTTGATTCCTTTGAAATATAGACACACAGAAGAATGTTGAGAATCTCTTCAATGGAGCACCGAAACATATTGCTACATCCTAAATCAACTGAAAATCACAACACAACTTACCACTAAAACATACTAATCCTACCTTCGCTTCTTGGGACATATTTCCAGATGCAAAAATGGTTTTGAGAAACAAATCCTGGAAGGGAAGATCAATGGCAGATGTCAGATTAGGTGGGCAGACCAAGTAATAATGATTACAGGACATATAATGTATGAAGCCAGCCATATGGCACAACACTGGGAGCAGTGGAAAGATACAATTAAAGCTGTCAATTTGTAATATCACCACACCCTCTGAAGGGCGTAGGACTGAGAAGAAGAGAAGAATCAATTGCAGGTGCATAGTCCACACCGTGCGTGTCTAACAATTAAGTTTAGACAATGACTAAAATTAATAAATAATTGTACAGATATAAGATTTGTGTTATTGTAAAGCAATCAGATCATGAAATATAAAAAGAGAGACGTTAGGCTAAGTACTTTGATGTAACGTCTTATGAGTCACCCAATTAATACTATTGTACTATTTTGACTTACCTATAATTGGTTGCTAAAATTTTGCTATTCTTATCAAAATGAATATAATTAAAGGATTTATTTTTTAATTCAGATAATTAGCAAAAATCATCATTCACACAACAGTACATGGTACACATTCAATGTTGTCCGAAAGACAGTGGTGACAGACTGTACAATAAATTGTCAATTGGCTACTATTGCTATAAATTGAATATTAAAATTTTTACATTATAATTTGTATACAATACAGTCGACCACCTATAACACAATAGATACGTTCCGGTTTTTATGAAATCCATTTTCTATGAGTCCTTAAATACATAAGCCAATCACAACCCGGCACGTGTGCAGTTTATGGACTATGGCTGTTTGAAGGGTTTCTTCCATAAAATTAATCGATTCTAGACTAATTTGACTCAACATTTCCAAAATACGTATAATTTTTTGGGAATAATCCATATAAACTATGCTATAAACAAAAAATTGTAGGATTACTTACCGAGTGTGCACTGTTCAATGACGCCATTGCTTAAGCTTGTTTTCGTCGCAGAGCGAATGACGCTTGCATGCTTCCTGATAAATTATTTTTCTGTGAAAACTTTGCTGAACTTTGGAGACATCATTAATATATAATGTTTATGGACGTTAAATAATAAATGGTTTTTAGTAGGTCCGCTGTTCGTTTAAACTCAATGGTTTGTGCAATGTCCACTATTGGTCTAGATTCGACCAATCCTGTCGCAACACAAGTCAGCAATGACATTTTGCTGAATTATATGAGTCTTTTTTAGCATGTTTATACGAATATGGTCGCAATTTTTTCACCATCATATAAGAATTCGAACTATATGAACCCATTTTATAGGGGAGCCTACTGTACTATTCATCTTTGAATTACAATTTATGCAATGAATGTTTACATTTTTTACAGTTTAAAAATCAAGACAGCATATTAAAAAGCAAGTCTGTGCCACCTAATTCGAGACATCTGGTTACTTTATAAGTAGCGTTGTGGTAATTTACTAGGATGAAATATTCTATATATAGTGAATGTTAAAGAAGAATTCTTCAAAACAATTTTTTTTAAATTAAATCTTTCTAATTTTTTGATATGAACTATTTACTTATAAATAAAAACAGGATAATCTGGGACATTTTCCAACCCAGAAGACAGTCAAAAACCAGGACTGTTCCAGTTAATTCAGGACGTCTGGTCACTTTAGTTATTGTCCTTATTTTCCATTTATATCTTTTAAAATGGCTTATTAATGCTAAGATTTATCAACTTGGCCAAAACAAATCTGATATTTTTGCAGAAGGAAAAAAGCCTTAGAATAAGGCCTGATTGGTTATAACTCTGACCATAATACACACTTTCTTATTCATCTCCAAATCTCATAAAATTCCTTGTCATTATGTTAAAGTATCAAAATGGAACAATTTTAATTGAAGAAAAGCATACACATCTATATACCGTACAGGGATAACGATAAAAAAAAGACTCTCTATAACCAATAACCAGTGCAAAGTACATTAAGTAATAAAAAATTTTCATAACTTCTGGGTTCTTTCTCAGGTTATCTTAATTGTAAATAAGTTGGATCTTCTAAACTCATTCAAGAATATAAAAATGAACAGTAAGATGAAGAGTTTGAATAAAGGGAATTTATGCATGTGTTTCCCATGTCATCTTTAAATAAGATTGAACACTAAATATCGCTGTCAAGCAAAGCCTGCCAAGCCATTAATAGAGACACCTCCTCCATAAAATTAATGCATGTGGACTTGGAGTAGGCCTTAAAAATCTCTATTGTCTCTAAATGGAAGAGCACTGATAATCCTTGCAATCTCTCTATTTATAGATGCAAACAAAAACATTTTTTTAAACTAATTGTATTAATTAATCAATTATCAATTAGCTACACACTGTTTTTTATTAATTATGATTTTGATCATGACACTTTTTGGAACATACTACCAAGTTTTACCAAATTAAAAATTTAAAATCTCCTAATTTTCTATGCAATAAAGTGTATCAAGTATATCAAAATTTAGAAAGATAGGCTTACTTTGTGATTTCAAAACAGGCAGACTATAAATGTGAAATGTCATTGCCAAGTTAAAAGTGTTTTTTTTTCAGTCCAGACAATATTCCCAGTATAATTAGAAAAAACTTTTTGGCTATTTTTCCAACAAACTTTATTATTTATTTATTGAAACAATCCAGGTTGTGTTTATTCCTTGCCAATGACAATTTTCATATCTCATAGCAATTCCTAAGAAAGAACCTAACATATTCTGACTAATCACACTATCAAGACCTGTTAAAACTTTTTGAATTCTGTATTTATGATTAGCTTTATTTTAATATAACTTCAAAATTAAATTATGATAAGTGCTATGGAATCAGATATACAGGGTGTATCAGAATGACGTTTTAAAAATTTGGGGGATTGTAGAGGATGAAATTTTGAATGTTTTGATATAAGGAACTCATAGCCAGAAATGTGATATAAAGTTTCTACAGCACTTTGCAGTCAGTATGCTGAATGAAACAGCAGAATACAGTATTTATGACAAGTTTTATTGACAAAACAGTAGAGTACAATCAAACTGTACATCGAATCAGTGGCTGCACTACTTCAGAGTAAATGTTCAATGTGACAATCACCAACTTCCTTACATAATGTGCAACAACGAACCATGTTTTGTCCGACTCTCTGTAAGATGCCAGCTCCTTTCTGATGGTATTAAATTCTGTAAAGATGCGCTCCGTAACCTCATGAACTGTTCCTACAGGTGCTGCGTACACAAGGGACTTTACATAACCTCAGAGGAAGAAGTCAAGAACAATAACATGACATCAATGGACGGAAGGGTAGCTACCAAAGTGAAGGGCGGTCAAGCACTTCCTACCACTGTAGAAACTTTATATCACATTTCCAGCTATGGGTTTCTTATATCAAAACGTTCAAAATTTCATCTCTACAACCCCCCAAATTTTTAAAACGTCATTCTGATACACCCTGTAGATTAACAGTTTCCAATTTAATCGAATATAAAATACTTATTTGCTTTGAAATTAAAAATCTTGTTACATTACCTATATAGATATTAGTCAAGCCTTTGGTTTTATCCTCTTCCATATTAGATATTCTCCATGACTTTAAAAGATAACAGCTAAATACTGAATATATTGTATTCAATCACCCTATTCAATAGCCTAAACTCCAGCAAAACATTCTTTACTTACATGAATGTTTTCATCTACATTCCATTGGACATCATCAGGCTATAGAATTGGAAAATGGAGATGTAATGTTTGAAAATTTGAATGCAATGTTGAAAATTTGCTGATATATATTCCATCCTCTTGACCGACCATCAAACCGAAAAGGAATTGGAGTATATTGGAGATACTGGCAGACAGATCGTTTCCTACATAAAAGAACCCCAAATGGATATTTCCAGGGGTTGGTGTTCTGTTGCATTGTCAACTTATGCTTCTGACCCGTGAAGGTCCATTTTGATAAGACTAGCATCCTCCACTGAACATCTGACAGGAGGTAACTCTGCTACCTTGAACTGCTTGAAATATACAAGGCAGTGTTGAATAAGAAGGCAATCAACATTAAGGATGATAACACATTCCCTAATCCATGGAAATTTTTCCTTTACCACCCATAAACCATGGGTTCATATGATGATTGTCTCCACCAATCAGCAAATGACAACGCATTGCATTCGAGTTTTCAAATGTTGCAGCTCCATTTTCCAATTATACAGTCTTTTGATGTCCAAGAATTTTTTGCCGGAGTTTAGGCTATTGAGTGGATGACTGAATACTCCATCACTCTCTTGATATTGTCTAGTATTGATTTATTGGTAAAACTAGCAGACCCCACCACGCGTTGTTGTGGCATAAAATGTATCTATTGTAAATGTATAACACTTCCCCCGTGAGGGGAAATTTTTCGAAAAATTTTTCTTAGTGTACATTCTCTTGACGTATCCTATTAAAACGCAATCAAAAACGCAAAAACCCGCATCTAAAATAATATAATAGAAGCCAAGTTCTTCACGGTAAGCCTTAATTCTGTCCTTCTCCCCCGCGGGGGAATATCAAAAAATCCCTTTTTAGTGTACATTCTGTTGACGTACCCTATTAAAACGCAATCAAAAACACAAAAACCCGCATCTAAAATAATATAATAGAAGCCAAGTTCTTCACGGTAAGCCTTAATTCTGTCCTTCTCCCCGTGGGGAAATATCGAAAAACCCCATTTTAGTGTACATTCTGTTGACGTACCCTATTAAAACGCAAAAAACCGCATCTAAAATAGTATAAATAGAAGCAGAGTTCTTTACCGTAAGCCTTAATCCTAACCATCTCCCTTCAGTGGGGGGAATTTCGACACGTATATTATATAAAAACACGTGCATATTTGAATGCAGCGTTTTGTCAAAATTTCAAAGGAATCGGTAGGAACAAACAAACATTACATTTTTATTTATATAGATAGATAGAAGATGATCTGCTTTAGTTCATTTTCACAGAAAAGCATAATGCCTCACAGAAAAGCAAACTTAGGGCGTCGTACTCGTAGCGCCATCTGTTGGACATAAAAGCCTTAACCTAGATTATATATTTTAATTTATATGAATGTTTAACGGAATAATATACAGCCTATGTCCACCCTGAGGTTCCATTCTAAATATTGGTGAAAGAATTTTTGAAATCGGATGAGTAGTTTCGGAGATTACCTGCTGCAAACAAACTTACATACATACATACATACAAACATTACCTCTTTATAATATTAGTATAGATAACTACTTCTTATCCTGAGCTTATATAATTATTTGTTTGGGAAATAATTTTTTCTTGTTTTGTCCTATTTCCCAAGGATCTCACTCTTAGTAGTCTTTTGTTTAGTACCTATTTAATAATGTCATTCCCAATGTTCTTCAAAACTCATAGTTTATGAAAACAATATTAAGATTTTAAATTCTGATTTAATTTTATTACAACAAGATGTTTATTCCTTAACTTCTTTATTACACCAAAACTTAACAGTTAATATAAAATGACAAAATTTAAATATTTATGTCAATATTTATACCTGATATATATTAGTAATTGGCCAAATGACTGCTGGATTAAATTGGACTACTTCTTGGCTATTATTTAGAAAATGATAGGATATGGATACAGTAGGATCTTAGAAAAGTCTTCAATTCAAACTTATTTTAAATTTATACATGATAATAATTAAAAATACAAATAATCAAATGGATAACTATACAGAATATAAATGGATAGGTTTACAGACTAACCTCTAGATACTCAATATATCGATAAACCTCAACCTGAGAGAGTTTACATTAAATATAAGTATTTGTTACTTTTACATGCATGTGATGAAGATGTTGGGAGCATTGTTAACATCTGAAGATGAAGAATAGGGAGTTCTACTGCTTCCCAATTCAACACTTGGTAATGGTGCCAAAATGAGTGGAAACTACTATACAGCTAAAGTCTGGTTGACCATAACTGAAGCACAGTGGCTCACAAATGTCTGATCTAAGCACTGTTTGAAAGTGATCCTTCACCTAATATTCTCATTGGACCGCCAATAGTATTGCTCGAACATCATGTTATGCTTCCAACATGAAGAGGAAGCTAGGCTGTTTTTTGGCTGATAGTTGAGTGAGACGCAGGGCTGTGGAGTCGTGTAAAAATCTACCGACTCCAACTCCAACTAGGGGCAGACTTGTTACTGAAAGAGACATGGAAATTCTGGTGTCATCACGTAACCTCAGAATAAAATATTCAATAAATAGAGTTCTAATAAAGATAGAACGTAGAAACTTTTTATTCCAAAGCTAAAAGACTTCTCTAAGTAATATATAAATATGTATTCGATAATTTTTACTTTTCCAGCTGTTATATATAACAGAGGAAAAGTATAGCTTTCAGTCAAAAAATGATTCCTCCCAAATTTTTACATTTTTGGACTCGGGACACCTTGAAATTTCAAGATATGCAAAAGATTCGAGGTTTTTTTCTATATGTGTGGATGTTAGAGTGTGTGTGGGAGGCATGATTTCGTTTACCCTGTTTGAAGCCTAATAATTTCTGTGGTCAGAGTGGTCAGAATCAGAGTCAGATGGCTTAACACAGGAGTTAGTTATTTAAATTAATGTGGTTGAACTAAATCATGTCCCCATATACATTCTAACATCTTAAGTGAGAACCTCTTAACTGGTTTTACCGTACTATTATAAAATGGCAAAAAAGCTTACTTTGAGGGCAAAGACGAGTTTTATTTTATTTTTTTAAATTTTGAATGCTAATAACGAGTAAAACATTCATTAAGAGATATGACACATGACCACTTTTATGTCTTCACCCTGTTGACCTTTAATTAAGAACCAAAATTTAATAATATTAATGCCCCTTTATACACAAGCTACAGTGCAACATTTCGTTTCTTAAACTTTACCCATTCTGAGATATTGTTTAATATCTCAGAACAGAAAATAAAAAGAAATTAAACAAATTAGACGCCAACACACACGCGTGCATGAACTTTTCCCCTTTATTGACTTTTTTGAGCGGTTCGGGAGGTCTCCAAACGTGTAGATTTGCAAAAATAAAAAACTTGGAGGGTCAAATTTGACACGATTCCGATACTTTTCCGTTTTACATACATACCAAGTTGGTAAGTAAAAAGGAGTCAGAGTCAGCGAATTTTTTGACGACTCCGACTCCATCTAAAACATCAAAACTCCACGACTCCAACTCCACAGCCCTGGTGAGACGTCATACTCAACTATTGTTTTAGGAGGAACTAAATCATGACTCAAAGGAAGTGCTTCCTTTCACAGGATAAAATCATTTCAAATCAACTTGATAGAAAATAATGTAAAATATTAATTCAACAAATTTACAAAAACATATCTCCTCAACTCCAGATCCTCACATATTAATTATAGTTTTTAAAATAGAAGTATAATGTTTATGTAGTAGTGGGTAACTGTCAACAATGAATCATTAAATCTGTAAATGAATCTGTAAATATAAAAAATGTATGATTTTAGACAGGGATGCACACCCTTTTGTGAAGAAGGGCCAAATTAGGATTACGTTTACTGACTGGGGGCCGGACCTCCAAGCGATTAATGCGATGGCTGAGATTTGGATGCTGGCGGCAATCTTCTTTATGTCTGGTGTAATGGCAGATGTTGAAACAACCAGCAGATTTTCCAAATTCTCGTTGGTTAACCTGTTCCGTGTTTTGCACTTGTTTAAATTCATAAGCGAAAACTTGCAAGCTTGTTTGGCAGTACCTATGTATGCTTGTTCGCATACATAGGTACTGCCAAACATGCTTGCACAAAATCGAGCATTGTCTTTCAGTTTTGGAAATGATGTATCTGGCAGTTCTTTGTAGAATGTGAGGAGATTAGAATTTTTGAACTGTGATTTCAATTCATCACTGCACTGGATGTCTATCAACTCAAGTTGGACATCTGGAGGGGCATCTTCCACTTTCACATCAAATGGAGTTGAAAAAAGTTGCAGGTAGATCTTGTATTTCTGGAATTCACCAAACCTCTCATTGAATGATGTAAGGAGGGTGTTAACTTGGTCAGAGTAATCCATCTTCATATGTGGGTATTTCTCTTTCATGGCCTTGCAATGTGGAAAGTGTGTAAAGTTCTCTGATTGCATGTGGGACTTGAAAAGTGATAGTTTGGTCATAAATGCATTGATGTTACTTGTCAACTGAGAAACAAGTTGCATCTTTCCCTGCAATCTCAAATTAAGGTCGTTTAGATAAGCAGTAATGTCAGCAAGGAAAGCTAAATCACACTGCCATCTTTGTCCCTCCAAATTCCTTGTAGTGTTCCCCCGTTCTTTGAGGAAAGTGATAATAGGCCCCAATAGCTCCACAAATCTCTTGAGGACTGTTGCCTTGCTCAGCCAACGAACTTCAGTATACGTGGGCAGGTCAGCATAATCAGCATCTATTTCTTCAAGAAATGATGTGAAGAGTCGATGGTTGAGTCCATGACGGCAGATTAAGTTCACAGTATCATAGACATCTTTCAGCAGACGTTCAAATCCCAGCTTCTTTGCACAAAGTTGCTGTTGGTGAATTATGCAATGATACTGGACTAACTCCTTTTGTCTGTCCCCAAGGTAATTTTTCAGCAAGGAGAAAAATTAAAAATAATAATTTAATTTTAAATTTACGAAAAAAAGAATGTAAAAATAAAAGTAAATAAAAAGTTCCAATTAATTTACTACTTAAATAACCTAAATATATCTGTTTTCTTTCAAACAAAAAAAACCGCAGCTTTCTAGCTACACGGAATCATTTTACAACCCTCTTTGTTGACAAGTTTATGGCTTGACGCGGTTTGTAATAATTATTAAATCCAAAATATTTTAATGCAAATGGCTTCCTTTTAGTCGTAATGACTCTATTCCAACTACAGTATTAATTTTCTTGGTCCAACTTAATAATAATAAATTTGATGTGAAAAATTTTTTTTCTATTCTTAGTCTATGGAGAGATATTGTTGTAAATTATTGGTTGTTATAGCTTTTTGTACATTTCTTTTTGAACTCTGGTTATTTTTTTCTAGTTTGAATGACATTAGGTTGACGAATAAGCGTCTTTTCAGAAAAGATTGATTCAAATTCGACTATACCAATCAGAATCTAGAATGTAAACAAATGCTAAAAAATCGTTATTTTCATGGTTTTTCAGCGCTATTTTCACTTATTTTTGTTATTTGACGCTATTTAGACGAATAAGCAAGTTTTCCGAAGCATAAAATTGAAGATTTCCCGCCAAAATAGAAACTTCCTGATAACATCAGAAATGACGTTCTAACATCATTTTATTTTATTTGATTCTTTAAAAATCATTATAATACTATGTATTAGACTTAGAATATTCGATATCTAAACCAGAAAGTGTTAGCTAGAAATAGACTTATTTATAGAACAACCCCCCATTTCTCACTTCAGGGAGTTATAAAACAGTTGGGTGCTAATGACTTTGTGAAAGGGAAAAGTTCTACACTTAGAAAGTTCGAAAGAAGGGATTTGGCCTGTACCGTCCGCGGGCCGCATAAACATTGATAAGGGGCCGTATGTGGCCCGCGGTCCGCAGGTTGTGCATCCCTGTTTTAGATATGTATTCACAAGATATTGTATTAAGTCTGGATGTATTGTGTAAAACTCCAATAAGAAATCAGACTGAAGAAGGCACAGCAAAATGTGCCAAAATGCATTTTAGATGTCAGGGTTAAATGCTGTATACTATATTAGATAGTTTTATAATTAAATAATGATCTCAAGTCTGTGTGTGATAACCCCTAAAATAACAAACATAACAGTAATTGAGAACTAATTAATAAAAAAGGGATAAGAAGCTAGTCGGTAGACATAATATTTATAATTATTATTTTTGAAAATGTTAAAAAGTATGATAAAATTGAGAAATTTTTAGTAGTAAGTAATATGAAATCTATTATTATTTAATATAGTAGACTGCTTATTTTAATCATATACAAGTCTATCAATCAGTTAAGGTATCAAAATCAGCAAGTCCCAATACATACAAGTTAAAATACATTATAAAAGCTTGGCTTATTGTACTCAGAATTCAGTTATCATCATCAGGTAAATAGTCTTTTTTTGTTCTTTTCATACTATCAATCTCAATATCGCTAGAAACATGCAATAAGAATCAGTTATTATCAATTCTAACAATGATTTAAATGTTACATTTTAATTATTTTAGTCATTAATTGCTTGCAATATAGTAGTTTAAACCGATGGCATTTTGCTAACTGTTATTGAAATTGGCAGCAGACAAATAATATTGAATGAATATTATAAAGTGGGTAATGTCCCAAATTAGGTGGACAGTCCTGCGTTTTAATATGCTGTTTGAATTTTAAAACTGTCCTTTAAAACTGTGTGAAAAATATCTTGCTTTTGGACTGTTTTGTAATTATATTGAATAATATCAATATATTTTAAAAACCGTTTTTATTGGTTATGTTTTTTAAGATTTGAGGTGAGGCATTGTAGTAGTTATGAATGTGCTGTGGGTGAGGCCCTTCATATACATTATCATTACTGTACTACACATTTACACAATATTTATTGGGTTTGGGAATTATTTTGTGAAAGAGAGTTTTTATAGATAAATAAAATGTTCATTGATCATAACATCTGTCATTGATGATATCAGAAAGCTAGAATCCACCAATCAACAACTGGAATTGATCACGACTCATCTAACATCACATTTGTAGTGTTTTGGCATTAACATAATAGTTGAAGGCAAAATACGGACTTATTAGAATTAAATGTTACTCAGACACCAAGCAAAAGGAATTTATTCATATTTTTCAGTCTAGTAAATGTAGTCATATATAATATAAAGTTTCAATTTATACTTTCCTTTGGGGGCACAGAATGCAATTTTCAATATAAGAAAACTATTTTACCACTCAGATAACAAGTAAATGTATACTTGCTTACTGGAGACTAAATTCAATAAAATAAAAACCATTCAAATGTCCAGCAAATTCTTTAATATCATAAAAACGTTTTGAAATGCATTAAGCATCCATCATCAGTTATTTCTCTAAATCGAATGAGGAATTCAAAAAATTACACAAATAAATTTCAAAATAAACGGTTATATAAACGGCTTTTGTGTGTATTGTGTTTATTATTAATGTGTTACTTATTAATTTTTATTATATAACCATTTATTTTGAAATTTGTTTGCATAATTTTTTGAATTCCTCATTCAATTTAGAGAAATAACTGATAATGGATGCTTAATGCATTTGAAAACGTTTTTATGATATTAAAGAATTGTGCTGGACATTTGAATGGTTTTTTATTTTATTAGATAACAAGTACAGTATCCCTTGATTAATGTGGTTAATCAATCTTACTGCATATATCAAAATCACTTTAATCAAAAAGCAATATCCATGTTAAGTAAAGCCAGCTGGTAAAACCATGTAAATTAAAACTTCTACCACGTATATAAAAGAATTGCCGCAATTAATTTTGCTTGTTAAGCAAGGGATACTGTACTATCAAATTAAAAAACTGTTATAATGAATGTTTGTGCACATGTGTTCTAAGCAACAGCACCCAAGAGCATTTGCTTATACAATATTGCCAACAAATACAATAGTAATTATCAAAAAATTTTGATTTAAATCTGACAAAAGGCTAAATGGTAATGATTTAACTATTAATCAGTTGAAAATTATGGAAATTTTGTTTATTTTTTCTACGTATGGTACAGACACGGACAGAGCCTTTAAAGTACGAACTGTCTGTACTAAATACGAATGTATGGTAACCTAATTTCAGTTTCTACTTGCTTTAATATACATAATAATTATAGCATATCCCAGGAATTTCACGTTAGCTTCTAAGGATTGAAAATGTTTGCTAGCATTCTAACATAAATAAACTTTTCCTCTTTAATATGTAAAAATTTTAAGTACACTGATACCAATCAGTTTACACTTGTAAAGAATATAACTTTTTATTACACAACCAAATTATTAAAAATTATTTCACTACAACATTAAAAAACAATGTACTGTTCTGTGTTTGTATTTCTTATATCATTTAAATTTTTGTTTTGATAAAATTATTCACTTTTATCTAAGTAAGGCAGACCGAATTATCCGAGTTCAAAACTTAAGAGTTCATGTAAATCTTAGGCTGCTACTTAAAGTTTATAAATATCAATACACCTTGAAAGTCCGTGTAATTACTATAACTTGTCTTACTTATACTTGACGTAATTAAAATGATTCGATTAAAGTAGTATAAAAGAAACATTCTAGGTATTATTTACCTGTTGTCTTATATAATAACAATAAAATTGAAATCAACAATTGAAACCTACAATTAAAATCAAATTACTAATAACTTTTCTTCTGATACCTTTTAACAATTTGCCGCCAAAATACCGTAAAGTCAGCTGATCAAAACCTATTGGTTAAAATTTTATTTCAAAATTAATAATATCAAAACAACAGATTAAAATTTAACAGAATTAAATTTTTCTAACTTTTATTTTTTAAGAAAACAATTAATTAAACACGCTATTAATTTTTACGTATTTAATAATCCCGCACTTACAGATGAAGACAACATGGCGATTCGTAGTTAAAGGGATTTTGTATGTCAATAATAAGTTTGTTTTAACCGGATAATTTCTTTAATTTTTAACTTGTAAGTAAAGTATATGATTTTAATAACTATTAGAATTATAATATTTAACAAACGTGACTCATTTTTTAAAGATTTTATTATTTCACTTTTTCAATAGGCCTAATTAAACCAAATGGGAATTTAAATTTTATAACTTTCGGACTTAAAATGACGTGAAACTTGTGACGTTATTATTCAATAATTATGTCGATTTCACGTAAATATATAGATTTAATCGTTAATAACTTCCTTTGATTATCAATTGTTTCCGATTTGTATGTCTAAAACGACACGACTTTTTTTTTTTAATTTTAAACGAATATTTGGGTCTTTTCAATGATTAAATTCCACCAATGAATTATTAATCGGGAAATTATCGTAATAATGACGTATCTAAACGTAGAAAATGAATGAATAATGGTTATGATGACTTCGTTATATCCGAATCTATAATGAAAGTATATAAAATTATATAACTTGATGTTACTTTTAGGTCGTTGGCTTATATGTTTATATACTCATAAAGTACCTAAAAGTAACTTTTTACCTATTTCTGTTATATAAGAGTAGATTGGGTTTATTAAAGGCTTAAACTACAGTTACAAATGAGTGCTTATTGTTAATGATATATAATTTTATCATATTTAATAAAATTAGAATCTAATCACAATTATAAAATGACATTGATATCAAATATCCTTGATTGCTACTCAGATCATAAAGGATAAATGTGCAATTCTTAATGTTTGAAAGTTAAAAATTGTACATTTATCATAAATAACTTGAATTATTGTAGATGAATATGTGTATATGTGTAGATGAAGCACAATAATCAAAATGATTATTTAGCCACATTCCATTGTTCAGTTCCATTTGAAGTTATAATTCAGAAAGTATAGAAATATAAATCAAAATTAAATGTTCTGTTACTGATTTTATTGTGGATTTTAAAGAATTAAAAGCTATTGGATTCTTTCCAGTAACATATTATATAAGGAGCAGTTGGTGATATAGATTTTATTAGAGGAAATGCATTTCTGGTCTTAATGACCCCTTTTCAGTCCTTATATTTTACAAATCCTTATCTATCTTCCTTTTGTAAAGTATAAGGACTGAAGAGAGATCATTAAGACCCAAAATGCATTTCATCCAATAAAACTTATATCAACAACTGCTCCTTATATAATATGTTACTGGAAAGAAGCCAATAGCTTTTAGTTCTTTATAAATCAAAATATTAATTAGAAATAAAAAAAGAAGCTTTCCATTATTATTTCTAAATTTTTTGCTTTAATTTAGATATAAACATTTGTTATTAGATGATTGTTAGTATTTAGATAATGAATCATGCTTAATCAGTTAATACTTAAAAGTTAACTTTCCTATCTTTTTAAAAAATCAATTATTGTTGTTGAATCCATTGTGATAAGTCATAGAATGATAAATAAAAAATAAACTTTCACATATTTCTTTGTAATCAAGATATACAGGTCAGATTATTGTTACTGTTAACTTAAAAGACAACTTGAATATATTTTCTATGAAATTCGAGACCTGCTACTAAAATTAAAGTATAAAATCATTTTAGACTTTTCTTTACTGTATACAGATAAAATATATTAAAGATCAAAATAGATTTTGATACGGAATTATT
This sequence comes from Centruroides sculpturatus, assembly GCF_000671375.1. NCBI lineage: Eukaryota > Metazoa > Arthropoda > Arachnida > Scorpiones > Buthidae > Centruroides > Centruroides sculpturatus. The sequence continues at coordinate 1,142,667 of NW_019384342.1, forward strand.
ATTTTAATACAGTACATCTATAAGTTTCCAATTGTGGAGATTGCCACGGCAAAAATTAGTGATTTTAGAACGTTTTCTACTTGTAACACTGCTATGACATATTAAGTCTTGAGCCCAATATGGAAATTGAGTCTTGCTTCAAAAAGCTTTGTGAACTCAGACTCAAGCAGACTCAGATTTGTCCATCCCTAACCAAAAATCACTGAACTGTAATTGGTTAATTAAAGAGTTAATACAATTTTTTCTAAAAACATACAATCCTATAGTTAGAAAATTTATAAAAAATTTTCAAGAGAAAAATACATAAAGTGTCTTCAAATTTTGTCTTTTTGTGTGCATCTATACTTTACTAGCTGCTACCCGTGACTTTGCCCATGCAGATTTTGCAAGCAAACCCCATTTATAGTCAGTGTTTCAACAACCATAGTAATTGTTATACAGAGTGGGCCAACGAAAATGAAATGGCAGAGTTATCGTGTTCGTCCGAACAAATCGCTCGGACAGGTCGATTTTATTCTCAAGGGGGACATCTTCAGCAATAAAGTTTTTGCGATTCTGAATACAACAGACAACAAAAAATTTTAAAAACTCATTCATTTTTTATTAACTAAACAAACATTTATTTCAAATAAAGTAACAAACATAAGGAAAAGTTATCAAGTATTCAATAAATGTTTGAATTGAGCACCACATCTCTGTCAATTCATTTCTTACTGGAAGTTCACGTCCAGGGTCGCGTCTTTTGTTAGCCACAGAACCCATTAACTGAAACTTTTGAACTAAGTCCAGAACGTATTTTGTGTTACAATATTTGTTTGGATAGTGTTGATTAAATAAATTTGCAGTAAGATAAGCATTCTCGCGATTTCTGAAATGAACAGTTACTATTTCTATCCTTTCAGCAATTTTGTAAACCATAACAATTATGTTGTACAAAATTCATAATAAACAAATAATAATCTTAAATTCTGATTGAATCATTAAGTGGTTAAGCTTAATGTGAACACTACAAAAATGAATATCTGGAAACAGATAACACATTATCAGCCTTAATTTTATGATCTATTTTTTCCTTGCATATGCGGTCCAGCTTAAAAGGTTTTCTATGTTTGTTAATAGTTTGTGTTACTTTTTTCCGAAATAAATGTTTGTTTAGTTAATAAAAAAATGAACGAGTTTTTAAAATTTTTTGTTGTCTGTTGTATTCTGAATCACAAAAACTTTATTGCAGAAGATGTCCCCCTTGAGAATAAAATCGACCTGTCCGAGCAATTTGCTTGGACGAACACGATAACTCTGCCGTTTTGTTTTCTTTGGCTCACCCTGTATAACACCTACTGTTGAGAATCAAATGAACTGTTTTCATTTTGATCAATTTTCTGGAATGTTTACAATCATTCTGTAATCGAACCAATATGCAATAACAAATTCAAATTTAAAACGGTTTTAACATTTAGTCAAAAAATCGGAATATATAAAAATATTTATAACAATGTCTGAAATGTTATCAATTAATACACCTAAGTATTCAATGAAGACTAAACATAGTTGAAAACAAAAAATTGCATCTAAAATAGTACAGTAGAAGCCATTCTTCAGGTTAAGCCTTAATCCTCTCTCCCCCGTGGGGGAATTTCAAAAAATCCCTTCTTAGTGTGCATTTTTATAATGTGCCAAATTTCACCTCTTTAGGTTCAGCGGTTTGCTCTGGGAGATGATGAATCAATCAGTCAGTCAGGACAAGTAATTTTATATATTTAGATTAACTCTTTTTATATAATTCACATCATTTTTTATCTTCATATTTGTTTGTCTCACAGATATGTTTTCACATATAAATAGAATTTATTATTGTATTTTCCCCTATATTTGTAGGAGAACCATAACCTGTCACTAATCAAATTATCAAAAGTTGATATTTTAAATTTGGCAAGAAGTTTTTCAAATTGTTTTATCAAACAACAATTATTTCTTAAGAACTATTTATTACACTTTCATTATTTAATTTTCCTGCACTTATTTTGCCATAGACCCAATTTTTCCAAATTTGTTTGTTTTTGAATTTATACAAAATTTTCAGGTTTTGTTTAATTCATTTTATTTTTGTCTATTTATTTATTATTATTATTTTACTTGTTCTATTGTATTTGAATATTTGTTTCAAATTCAAAAATTTTAACTGCTTAGATTATGTTAATTTTGAATGCATTCTCATTTGTATATTCTGAAATATAAGATTGTAAATTGAAAATGACCAAATCTTGACCCAAAAAAAAATTTATTTTCATTAATAAAAATTGCTTCCTGAAATTAGTAGTGATTTATTTATTTATTTTTATTTATAATGAATAGTACTAAGCTCTATAAACATTTGCAAATAATCCTAAAATTAAAAATTGCTTTGAAGTGCATATGTGGAAAAATTTGAAAGTCATATGAATAAAAGTAGAAATAAAACCAGTTACTAGAAACAGTTACTTTCTGTTTGTTTCAATAGCATTGTGTTTTTTGTTCTAATGCAGTTGCACATTTTAATGATTTTTATCATAAAATTTCAGTGCAGTTTTACAAGTTTATTCTTACTGGTAACAGTTCATTACAGTAGGCTCACTACTTAATTTATTTTCAATGTTGTTCTGTTTTTTGTACAGTAATATTTTAATACAAAATGTATTGTGTTATTAAATTTTCATTGCTGTACATTGCTTGTTAAAGCAAATAGAGTTCATATATTAATACAATTTCTAATATGGTACTAAAAAAGAAATATGTTTATAAGCAATTAATGCAATAAACAATCCTTAAATGACCATTAAGTGCAGTGCCTTAGAGAATGTATATCATAAATAAAAACAAACGAATAAAATGTTACATAGTAAGATAAGAATGTTTTGATCATTAAACATGAAATGGTTTATACATGCCTACACCTTGGCTGTTTAAAAAATTTGATTTGGTACTCTGTTCCTTAATAGGCTTATGTAACATGAGGATGTCCAATTGATAGGAACAAAAATGTTATCATATTGGATATTTTTGGTGTTTGTTTAATTGGTTTAGTGTTCTGGTAAGTTTTTAGATAATTTACACCAGTTCTTGAGGTGTTTAATATGAGATAATTAGAATTTATAATATTTAATATATGATCAAAAATTTTTTGACCCAAAGAATGTCTAGAAGTGGTGACATAGTATTGATCACAGCTGTGGAGTTGGTAAAAAAACATTCAACTCCAACTCCTGATAATTTTAGTAATCTGACTCTGACTCCAGCAAAATTAAATACCAAGTCATTTTATGGGGGTAGTGGCACTCATAGGGGGTTACCCTACTCTGAACTCTAAAGGAGTCCCAAGCATTTACCCAAATACTTTATAATATTTTTAATATTTGACTTACTTGATTTAGGTGTTTTTTCCAGCAATGATAAAGCAAATTAAGTTTAACAAATATTTAACAAGAGAAAAAAGGGGGTGTGCTAAAATTCTACATCTATGTATCTTTATTCTTCAGCCCCTTGTTCAGAAAAGAAAAAATACTCTGATCAATTAGTCTGGCTCATTCAGAAAAATAGAGTACTTAGCAGGGATAATAAAGGAATGAATCAAAAATATTTTAATTCAATTCGGTCAAAATAATTTAACTACTAAATACAAATACTACAAAGAAAACTATTGATACATATTTAATAAATTAAATTGTTGCATTTTGTATTTAAAATAAATGAATTATAACAAAATACAGAAGCATTTAAAAAAATTATTAAATATAAAATAAATTTTCTTTCATTTAAATGAAAAAAACTAAATTAAATTTAAAATGCCGGAGTTGGAGTTAACACATTTTTCCTGACTCTGACTCCTCTGGCCAGAAATTCCTTCCGGCTCCACAGCCTGGTATTGATGGTGATTGGATTGGTCTGAGATATGCAACTCAATTCTAGAACAACTGATCTTTATTTTACGAATATAACAGTACATGATGCAATTAACTGATCTTAAAGGGGTGCTACCACAATAGTAAATATAAGACTTTAATAGGAAATTTTGATAACTGCTACCCTGAAAGTCTTTAATGCAAGATAATTTAACATGTTCAATGACGACTCGCAGATATATTTTTCTTCAATATTTTAAATTTGAAGTTTAAGACTTCAAATTTAAAACATTTTTGAGTCTATCATTTAATCCTTTAACATCAAACCAATATAACTTCAAACAAAAAAAGTTCTGTGATGAAGAAAAACTTCATTAAAAGACAAATAATAAAAGGTAAAAATTCACAAAGTTAAAAACAAGCAAACATCAGCCTTTTATTGGAGAATCTGACGTTTTTTACATTAAAAACTAAAAATAAATTTTCTCACCAACTATCTAGTTCTTTGCCAATTTTTTATTTATTAAAGTCATTCATATAATTTTCTAAAAATAAAAAATTATTTCATGCATTTATAGTAAGAAATTTTTAAGTGAAAAGAATATAAATTGAGGTTTAGAAGATGAAAAGAAAAATATAGAGTATATGGATTCATACTATTAAAAAGTATATCTGGTTACCCTATTTAATATCATGTTAAGAGCATGAATTGATAAATAAGTTTTTGATTTTTGTAGGTTTAGTATGTCATTTAAGAAAATTAATTAGGATTATTCAGATGGATTAAGAACAAGTTAAAATTTTTCCTATAAGAAATAATTGAAAATACTCTTGATATTCAAATCGTTTTCAGGAATGGTTTAGATTCAGATAGTGGAGTATAACTCTATATTCTTTCAAATAATTTTTATGAATTACAGTCGACCCCCCTATAAGATCATAGATACGTTCCATTCTTTAGAAATCCAATTTCTTACGAGTCCTTCCAATCACAGTCCGACACGTGTGAAGTTTACGGACTATGGCTGTTTGAAAGGTTTTCTTCCATAAAATTAATCGATTCTAGACTAATTCGACTCAACATTTCCAAAATACGTATATTTTTTTGGGAACAATCCGTATAAACTATGCTATAAACAAAAAAATTGTAGGATTACTTGTGCACCGTTTGACGTCGCCATTGCTCAAGCTTGTTTTTGTCGTGGAGCAGCGCACCAAATGGCAGGCGATTTCTGATAAGTTATTTTTCTGCGAAAACTTCGTTGAACTTTGGAGACATCATTAATATAAATAACTTTAATCACCGNACCTTTGGAGACATCATTAATATAAATAATTTTTATGGCCGTTAAATAAGAAATGTTTCTTTCACAAGAAATGTATAAAATTACAGTACTAAACAGACGATAGGTCGCCTAACTCGCCGTAGCGTGACGCTAGACGGCGGAAAGCATATATATAATTATAATAAAGTTACAATAAATTAAGTTAATATATAATTATATGTACAGTACCTAATTTATATATAATTATATGTACAGATGAAACTAAACTCAATTTAGCTGCCTAAATGTCCGTAGCGCCACGCTACGGACGGCGGGAAAGTAGTTCGGCTGCCCGATGACGTTTTACATAATTATAGGAGTTTTTTTTACCTTTTTTACGGATACTGTTGCAGTTTTATAGAAATCGTAATTATAGGGGGGGTCTACTGTATAATTTCAACTATCTGAACAATATACCAAGGGAAAGTTGTCATCATCCTCAGGGATATTGATTAAACTGTGTGTGGATAAGCTTTGGTATGAACCTTGAGAAACAATTTTTGTCTTTAATTTTCTTGAAAACATTTTATCAAGTAAAATTACAAAAATCACAAGAGATTTACAAGTTTTGTGGAACTTTTCATTGAAGTTTGCATCTTGGCAATCTATGCCTGACTTATATTTGTGAGATTGCTAGTTTGCTTCTCACTAACTGAATTTTTTTTCAAATCAATGCAGTTTTTACATAAAATAATTGTAAAATCATAGACAAAATGTATGAACATACGTTTACACATTCTGTCTGTCTGTTTATTATTAATACAAAACAAAAAAATAAATATATTTTTTCAAAATTGAAAACTGAATAGAAAACTAAAAAAACTATAATCTAATAATAATAATAAAACAATATACTTAATATTGTTATTAATGAATTTATCTTAAATTTTGTTTTTTAGGTCATTCCAAATATAAATATGTGGAATATGATATTACATTGAATTTAAACAAGAGAATCATAATTAATCATTGGAAAATGGCAGATTCACAAGATAGCAATGATTCAACACAAGAAAATGATACTAAAGAAGTGGAAAGTTTATTGGCTGTTGAAGAAATATCAGATGCCAATAGTAGTACTAAAGATGCTGAAAAACAGCCTAGTGTTAAGAGAAGATTAAAATCAATTGCATTTGGAAGACACAAAAGAATCCCAAAAGATCCATCAAAGAAAAAAAGAAAAGGTACATGGGCATTTAAGCTTGGATGCCATATGCGTCCCAGAACTATATCCAATGCTTCTGAAACATCAGGAAGATGTAGTTCATGCATATGTACTAGTTATAAAAGAACTGAAGATAATTTTGTTATGGAAAATGAAGGATGTAATGAAACTGTTACAACCTCTAATTCTGCTGCTGCAGCTGAATGCCAGACTGTGCCACAATATTCATTGGCTTGTGAAAATCTTGAAAACCAATCCAGTTCTTCAACTTGTAATGAATTTATATTAATGAAAAATACAGATACTAGTCATTCTGACATTTCTTCTAGAAATTACCATCCATCAGATCTTCGTCACAATCAAGAACTGGCAAGAGAAATTTGGGAAAATCATTCAGCAAATTTTTCTTTAATAAGTGCAGAGTTTCAACTTTCTGAACTTACGCTCACATTTCATAGAAGAGTTAATTTAAGTGTTATTCCATATTTAGAGAGATTAAATAGAGCAGAACAATTTTCCACTGTTTTAAACAGAGGATGTGAAAAGGCAACTGAAACTATACAGTCTTTACCTACTATTCATACTCGTGTTGACTATGTACATTGCTTAGTACCTGATTTGTTGGAAATTGCTAATTGTAGTTTTTATTGGGGTAAAATGGATAGATACGAAGCAGAAAAACTGTTAGAAAATAAACCTGAAGGTACTTTCCTTTTACGGGATAGCGCGCAAGAAGAATATCTATTTTCAGTTAGTTTTCGTCGGTACGACAGGACACTTCATGCTCGCATTGAGCAGTGGAATCATAAATTTAGTTTTGATCCTCTTGATCCAGGAGTATTTGCAGCTAGTACTGTATGTGGTTTAATTGAACATTATAAAGATCCCAGTTGTTGCATGTTTTTTGAACCAATGTTAACTATACCACTTCATCGTACATTTCCTTTTTCACTTCAGCATTTATCCCGTGCTGTAATCTGCAGCCGCATCACTTATGACAGCATCAACAAACTTACATTGCCAAAAAGTTTGAGAATGTATCTGAAAGAGTACCATTATAAACAGAAAGTCAGAGTTCGTTGTTTGGATAGTGATCATTAAATTTAAAATTTGTTTGAAATTCTAGAAAATTTTATTTTAATCCTTTCTTTGTTAAAATAGATAGTGTCATTCTAAATTCTCTCCTCCTTACTATTGATTTATTAAATTTATATACATATGCAATTTCTTATTATATGTAAAATTTTAAAAATATCAATTCCAATATTGATAAAAATTGTTTTTAAAAACTTTCAAGCAAATAATTGAATTAAAAATTAGCTGTTAATTTTTATTGTATACACATAAAATGTTTTTTTGAAATTTTAAAAGGTTATTTTAAGTTTTTCTCCAACAAATTTATATTTGTAATTTATTTTCTTTAACAGAAAATAACAAAATTTTGAATTTCAAAATGCCATCAGTATTATTGATTGATACAATATCATGTCATTTAGTTCAATAATATTTTGGCTTATTATTCTATGTTTTCTAATAAAAAACATTAGTATAATTCAATTTATTTAATTTTATTTTATAACCATATTCAATTGTGTGTTTATCTTAAAAAGTGTTGATTATTTGTATATAGAGTATTTATAGTTTTGGTTGGGTTCAACTTTTTGTGATTTTGTTCATTATTTTAGTTGTGAATACTAAGTTAGTTTTAAAATGCATATAAATGTTATCTTAAAAATATTAGCTTTCTTAATATTCATTTTTCAAAACTTAAAATGTCTTCAGTTAAGTTACAATTTTATACTATTTTGTCTCTTAATTTCATTTCTGAAACTGTATCATTTTTATAAATAGTAGTATATCTGTGTTTATGTATTTCTGCTTTGAATAAAATTTAAACATTTATGAATTTGCTTATCATAAATTCAGATTTATCATTTGGCAAAATATTCATAAAAAAGTGATAGTTATTATAAAAGAGTTGTATCTGATAGATACTAAGGATCTTGCCTTAAACATCAATAAACTTTCAAAAAATCAGATTGATATCTTCATGTTACAGACTAACAACTTTTTGTTTAAATTTTTAAATATGACAAAGTAAATTTATTGTCTAAAGAAGATTATTGATTCTATAAAATTCTATTTATACTATTCTATAAAGTTAAAAGTTTATTGGTATTTAAAGCAAATTTGTAAACAGTATTTTCATGATGGTATTTTGAAGATTTCAGCTCTGGATAATTAAACTTTGAAAGTTATTTAACATAAAAAGTCAAGCTATTATTTTTGGTAGCATTATTTCAAGTAAAATCTGAATATATAAAAAACTCAATATTTCATTTCTTACTAGTTATGTTTATGGGAGAAAGTATTTTTTGTAAAACAAATACAAAGTATAACGATATTTAGCTTGTAATTTTAAATTTAGAATAGAAAACTGATAAATGGATATTCATATTAAATTTTCACTTTTTTGACTCCAAGATGTATTTTTTCTGGTAGTAGATTCAAAAGTATGTAAACATTGATGACAGTATTGAATGATTTAATTGATTTTTTTTCAATTACATATACAAAATATATTTGTATAATGCTCAAAGAGAAATATCTAACTTTGTAGGTATATAATGTTAAGATCAATTCATCATTGTGATATTTGTAAAATTAATATTTTGAAATCAATAATAGTTTGTATTTCCAGAATTTTTCTTGAGAGAAAGCTTAAATCCTCCTATAGATAAGATAGACAAATATTAATTAAATGGTTTACGATTGTGTTTTATTGTTGATACTATATCTAAATAAAATACAATTAAAAAGTAATTTTTGAACAAAATGGTGTCTGTCTGCATCCTTTTCTTAATTAGAATTATTATTAGTAATAATAATAATTATCTCTGAAATTTAATTTCTTTTAATATTAGAATGTAAGTTTTCAAATACAGTCGACCCCCCTATAAGATCATTGATTTTTCCGTTTTATCTGAATTACATGTTGTACGAGTCACTTAGATTTTACAAATATGTGAGCCGTTCACAGCCCGGCACACGTATTTGTAAAATCTAAGTGACTCGTACAACATGTAATTCAGATAAAACGGAAAAATCAATGATCTTATAGGGGGGTCGACTGTAATTTATAGAAATTCTTTTATTTTCTAGATACACAGGGTGATTATATCAATAATTAATGTTGTCCTACTCAGACCTGTCTAGAGCCCGTTCTCGTCGACGTATTTTGATGAAACTCGGTATATATGTTATATGGACCATGGGAAAAAGGAAAATGCAAAAAAAATATTTAGTTCGANTTTTATAATAGATTTGAGTTTTTGTCTATAGGGTTCTGTAGTAAACTTGTTTACACAGTTATATATAATAATAATTGTATACACAGTTATTATACTATGAGGTTGATTTTTAAGGAATTTAATTGATTGATGAATAAACAGTTGCATTTATGTAGGTGATTTAAAATTAACAAAACTGCTGTAGAGAGTTATGATTTTGTTCAATACTATTATTTGTATTATAAATGTAAGGTAAAATAGTGTCTTTGAGGCATGTAAAAAAAATGTAAATTTGTTTATTGTAATATTTAAAGTTTTTTCTAATATAAAATATTCTTAAGAAATTGCAGCTTGTTACTTTACAATTGTTGTTACAACAGTTTTGCTCAAATTGTAATGTTATAATGTAATAAAATATCAATGATTAATTAAATAACAAAGTGGTCATAATGTTAAAAGTTAAAAAATATTTTCTGTTAACTCAATGTTGGAAATCAATAATTCCAATTATTATGCAAAGATGACATTAAAACATCTAAACAATGTAAATTTGTTTAAATGTTTTTAAATCTGCAGTCATACATTCAGGACTGTTTCAAAGAAAATATATAAATTCAGCTATCCTATTTATTGTAATAATAATAAAATATTATATAAATTTGTATAATTTGTTGATGAACATGTGTTCTCTGTATAAAATTGTCTGTTTGCAATAAAACTTAGTACCAAATTTTTAAAATGTAATGTTTTTTTTATGAAATGAAAAAAAATTAAATTTTTAAATATGACAAAGTAAATTTATTGTCTAAAGAAGATTATTGATTCTATAAAATTCTATTTATACTATTCTATAAAGTTAAAAGTTTATTGGTATTTAAAGCAAATTTGTAAACGGTATTTTCATGATGGTATTTTGAAGATTTCAGCTCTGGATAATTAAACTTTGAAAGTTATTTAACATAAAAAGTCAAGCTATTATTTTTGGTAGCATTATTTCAAGTAAAATCTGAATATATAAAAAACTCAATATTTCATTTCTTACTAGTTATGTTTATGGGAGAAAGTATTTTTTGTAAAACAAATACAAAGTATAACGATATTTAGCTTGTAATTTTAAATTNGTTAAAGTTGTGAAAATTGTTCCATTTCTCAAATTACCTAGATAATGTGCAGAGTATACCTAGATAATGTGCAGAGTATCTAGGTAATCCGCACATTACCTACTAGGCATTCGGTAAAGTGAAAATAAGATCTTTGCCACAAATAAATGTACCACAAATAGGTGTGCTTGTCGCAAAAACCAATTGCTATGAAATTCAAAGTGTCACCAATCTTTAGACTGCACTAGTAAGTAAGCACAATTGGATAATGTTACCTATGGTGAGTAAAATGGCGGCTCATCTCTGATTCCAGCAAACAGAAGAAAGGAAACAGTGGGGACGCACGTTCTAACCTAACCTAACCTAGTCTAATAAATTACCATAATTATTACCAACCAAATTATTAGAATAAGTTAGGTTAGGTTAGAACATGCGTCCCACTGTTTCCTTTCTTCTCTTTGCAGGAATCAGAGACGAGCCGCCATTTTACTCACTATAGGTAACATTAACTGCACAATTATATCATGCGATCACCAGAAAAAGTATAACAACTTTATTATTTTTCGTCTCTGGTCCAAAAGTAGGGTATCGTTGAACTCGTCTCGGTCCCTTCAGTTCAGATATATACTCAAAGTTCCGAAATTCCGTAGGTGGTAATCCATATAATCCCCCCTTTTCCTAATTGTAATAATATTTTAAACCGTTTGATTTTTTGTATTACAGGTTTTTACTTGATTGATGATTGATTCTATTAACTAATTTGTTGATTGATTGTATTAACTTGATTCTTTAAATATCGAAAATTAAATATAGAACATTATGTTAATTCAAGTGTACAGAAACGTTGCTGCTGTTCCAGCAAAGATCTTATTTTCACTTTACCAAGTGCCTAGTAGGTAATTTGCGGATTACATAGATAATCTGAACATTACCTAGGTAATTTGAGAAATAGAACAATTTTAGCAACTTTAACGGATCACTCTAGTTAATCTGCAGATTAGCTAGGCAATGTACACATTAACGACTTTCGAGCTTTACCGGTAACATATATATGAACAATAAGGTTTGGCTCTATGGAGGACTTACCAGACTATTGACATTTGTCGGAGTAATATGAAATAATTTCCTAAAACACCTTAATATGAAGCTAAAAGTAGCAATATCTGCCAGATATAATCAATCACTTTTATAATCATGTAACATTTCAGTTTATTTGTCCAAAATCCCCTTTTAAGTGGTTGTAAAAATGCCTAAAACACCTAGTGCATACCATCGTATAGTAGCATTACATTAGTAAACATTATTGGTACAAGCTGAAAGGCTGCAAAAACTTCACAATTAATTCACTAAACAACAAGTATAATCTCTTACTGTTGTAAAAACCAATAATGAAGACATCCATATTTTGACAACAAATAGAATGTATCATTTAAAGACCTGTAAATCCACTTAATTGTAAAAGCACGACTGATGAGGGACAACTACTCTCCCTTCCTCAGCAGTTTACTTACAAATATAATCAAACACCAAACAATTTGCTGAGCTTATTATTTATTTACTGTTCAAACGTTTTCAGCCTACTTCTAATAGGCCATCCTCAAGACATTACCATTCTACAATCGAATACAAAACTTTCGAATAAATTTTAAATTTAAACTTAGTTTTAGATTTAAAGAAGTTTAAAATTAAAATTTATTCGAAAGTTTTGTATTCAATTGTAGAATGGTAATGTCTTGAGGATGGCCTATTAGAAGTAGGCTGAAAACGTTTGAACAGTAAATAAATAATAAGCTCAGCAAATTGTTTGGTGTTTGATTATATTTGATGAGGGACAGATTGATTATGTAAGTTCGCCGACTTCCAGGGGGGGGAATCGTTAATCCCGCGTCAGAATAATCTAGAGTTGAACGCGTGTGGGTGTGGCGGAGGAGACATAGATGACAAGAATCTCACAAGAATCTGTTTAATTTAACAGGAAATAACTTACACTATGCACAAAGTTTCTTAACCAATTAAATGTTTTTAAGTTTTAAACGTCGAGGATGTTTTTCTATCGTCACTCGGAGATGGGCCCCGGGGCTGCGGCAGGTAAGGAGACTTGTCGGTAGGCGTCGGCAGCACGGCTCTCTCGATGGACACTAGTGCGGACTCTTCATCTTCTGTGCGTCGACACACAGAGAGTTTTTGCTTCGGACTTTTTGGAGTGCAGGTACTCCGTAGCACAGTTTACGGAAGAAGTCACCCTGTCCTTGAAGATCGGGGATTATATCAATCTCCGTTCTCTAATTTGTTTATTCTGATTGGCTCCCTCGTCTGTCTCTAAGCGAAAAACGATTCCTTTTCGAGTCACGAGAAAGATCTGCCTTGAAGAATCTACTTGACACCATCCGTTATTCTGGCTGCAAAATGTTGATGGAACTTTGAANATTTGTTGGGGTAAGATGCCTAGTAGAGTCACGTGCTTCAGCATGTCCGATCGGGATCAGCGGTAGCTGACAATGGAAACTTTAGAATCTTAACTACATCACACATTAATTGTTTTTAGCAATTTTTAATAAATTCCATTTAAACTTTCAGTTTAAAATTATTCTAGAAACATTTCACAACAAAAACTTCGTTCTTATCTAGCTTTTATTCTTCTCGGATGTAGAAAATGAAGTAATGGTAGCCAACTACAGCTTTCTGCACTGAGTATTGGCCCAACGATTCATCATACAAATACATGACAATATGTGACATCACCGTTTGAAAATATCAAAAATTAGGCATCTTCCCCCGCTTACCATCTTACCCCGAATCACTCTATGCATTGCAGTCAAACCAGTTTTTAGTTAGGATGCGTTTTAACTAGTTTATACTGGATGTCTTTGTTAAAACCCGTTTTGTTTAGTTAAAACTAGAATTTACTGCTAGTCAAAAATGAATTTGAGTTAAAACTAGACAAAACGGGTTTTAACAAAGATTAACAAAGACATTCGGTATAAACTAGTTTCAACTAGTTAAAACGCGTTCTAACTAAAAACGGGTTTTGACTGTAACATATACAT
>NW_019384342.1:1157169-1158294 GCF_000671375.1 Centruroides sculpturatus
CTCTGTCCTTGAAGATCGGGGATTATATCAATCTCCGTTCTCTAATTTGTTTTCTGATTGGCTCCCTCGTCTGTTTCTAAGCGAAAAACGATTCCTTTTCGAGTCACGAGAAAGATCCGCCTTGAAGAATCTACTTGACACCATCCGTTATTCTGGCTGCAAAATGTTGATGGAACTTTGAAACTTGCGCTCATATTTTCCACCATTGTTGTCTAGTCTGTGACGTTTTTGAAATTTAACGACACGACACGATGTCCTTTTTCGACATTAATCTTTCCTCTTTTCAAATTTCTATGTTCTAATTATGTGCATATGAACGACTTTTCAAAGGTCCATCTCTACTGGAGGTCGTTTGTTTACAATTATTAATTAATCATTTAAAATTATTACATTCTGTTTACATCAATAAAGTTTTTTTTTCTCTCATCGCGGTTTCATATGACTAACAACTAATTCGATCTTTGATCGGTTTTTGACAATAGACGATTTTTTTTAGTTTCTGTTTTAATAAATGTCTAATAATAAATATTTAATTTCAATTCATTTTTTGTGTCCTTACAATTATCTGAAATGCATACCGTAATTATAATGAAACTTTGCCATTACTGTTTGATTACTCTGACAAATGTCAATAGTGTGTGATAAGTCATAGAGCCAAACCTTTATATATTTTGTCTACATTTTAACAAATTTATATTTGGTATTATGTGAGGGTCTATACAAAACGACTAACTGATATTTAATACAGTAGAGCGTCATTTATCCGAAGGAATTCCAGTCGACAAATTTAAATTTTCGCCAGTGCTGTGGCGTTGTAATCTTTGGCTATGTCTTCGGCTACTCAAATATTTTACATTTTTGATACTAAATTAACTTCTGAAGTATAATCTTTTATTGTTTTTATATTTTTCAATATATTTATTTTGTTTGTACAAAATAAAAAAATAATTTTTAACGATACAATAGTCTTCGTTAGGCTTAACATCAACGAAAATTCAACGCAAAGCGACCCTCAACGGAGAAAAATTTCAACACAGGATAAATTAATATATTTTTTCGTACATAATTGGTTATCCGAACAACCCCAGTCCCCAATTGATTCGGATAAACGACGCTCTACTGTAT
>NW_019384342.1:1164944-1188349 GCF_000671375.1 Centruroides sculpturatus
AACTAGACAAAACGGGTTTTAACAAAGACATTCAGTATAAACTAGTTTCAACTAGACAAAACGGGTTTTAACAAAGACATTCAGTATAAACTAGTTTCAACTAGACAAAACGGGTTTTAACAAAGACATTCAGTATAAACTAGTTTCAACTAGTTAAAACGCGTTTTGACTGTAACATCTATACTAATAGATAAAGCAAGAGTGTTTGATTGTTTGCTAGAGGTAAATTTGAATCTACTGAACCAATCTAAAAAATTTTTTTCATTAGTGAGGTTGAAGCCGAAGTTTTAAATCCGAAAACGTGTACATCGGATGTTCAGTGCCGCTTTCCTGTAAGCCTAGAAGTTTGACAATGGTGTTTGGATAGTCAGTGAAATCATGCTTGACATTCCAAATACCATTGTCAAACTTCTAGGCTTACAGGAAAGCGGCACTGAATGTCCAACGTACATGTTTTCGCGTTTAAAACTTCAGCCTCAACCTCACTATTATTGAAAAGCTTATTCCTTCCAGATGAACATAGAATATATATTATTTTTATATTAAGAAAAGAAAATATACAAGAATGCAGTGGTATGACGTCATTGGAAGTGGTGGAAGCGCCGCTTCCCTTGTATTTTCTAAAAAATAAATACATATTGTGCAATTATTTTCACATAAAATTAATATTTTATTATAACTGCATTATGTATCTTATTACAAATTTCTATACTACATGTGGAAAAAAAACGATAAGATTGCTATTGTATATTCAAATATTAGTGGCAAAATGGAAGAGCTGTATTGTCAGCTTCCAAACAGCTAGATTATACTCATTTATGCATGCGCTCTACAGAGCACCAACCTCACCCGGTTTAGCTAGTGGAAGCTATACACACATAATGCTTCCAATGATTCTATCCAGGACCAGATATGGGCTGTTAGCTGCCTGCCTGCTAGATATTTGGCCACCTTCACCTGATTATGTGAATCATGAGTAGATTTATAACTTAACCCAAAATGATAAGAATTTACTGGTATGATGTTTTTATGATAGTTCTGTATACTTAACAGGAGGTAAAAAAAATCCATTAAAATATTTCATATATTTATTCTGCTCTCCCATCTTATATTACTTACAGATTTCAATGTTAAACCAGTGATATTACGATTTCATATGTCCCATCTATAAGAGGACGTAGAAAAAAACATGTACAATTCTTGTACAATATTAAAAAATTAACTGTTACTTTGGCAGCATCATTTACAACTAAATTTAATGAATGCACAAGGTACAGAAAAAGTTCTAGAATTTATTTTCCTTAAATTCATGATTTATGTATCTGCTGTCATAAAAATTTGTTTTTCCACTTTTTTCCTGAAACTACAGATATTCAACTACAAAGTAACTGGTTTCAACTTATTTCTACCTACGAAATAGTTAAATAATTAAGAGATTAGGGAATTAGGGACATAAACAAAACCCTGACGAAAGAGCCGGAATATTACTTAAACAAAAGCTTATCCGAACCAATCTATAGCCGAGTACAGTGGAGACCGACTTCTTCGAAATACTGTATTAGATGTAATAAAGAGAAATTTTTCCAGTTCAATGAGAGTGACCGAAAAGTTGTAAATTTTGGAAATTTCTGTGGACCCTGGTCCTAAAACGAATTAGTTGGAAAACAAATGACAGACAATTTATTAAGTTTAACATATTTAGATTTTTATAGCTATGGTGAGAAACATTTAAAATGTACGACAACACTGTCATGTCCTTTGAGGTATAATAGTGATGCGACAAAAGAGGCATTTGACATTGACTGGTATTGGCACCCTGGGGATTTGGCAGTCCGCGTGTATGCACTTACCAGGACCATCTCTGATTCCATCCATTAGCCACTCGTAGGGAGCTATTTGACTAACAAGTAAGTGGATTGTTTTAAGATTTAAAAGTAAAGAATATTTTGTTATTTTTACGTATGTTTCTTTACAAAGCTATATTTAATTATAATTTTCTTTAAAAGTATATTCACCACACGTTTTATTTCACCAAGTAAGTTTTTATTATTTTATTTTTAATTGTCGCCCTTATATTGTGGCTAGCAATTCAGAATGTAATTATGATATTAAAAATACATTTAGAGAAGTCTACAGTTTTTACTGGCTTATCAAACAAATGATACAAATGGACCCTAGACATCACTGACGTGCAATTAACTGATTGCCCTAGAAGTTGGCTTCTTACAGAAACACAGCTTCCCTATCATCAAATGCAGGGCCGGCCGGCCCGCCCATATAGGTGAACTAGGCGATTGCCTAGGGTGCTTGAATTTCGGGGGGGCGGCATGGCAAAAGTATGTGCATAAATTATAATAAATAATGAAAAAATAAATGTTTTTTGATCACAATTCTGTACTATGCTGTCTTATTAGATATTCTATTTTACATTGGTGTTTTATATTGTTGCTAAGTTTTTTTAAATGGGGCGACATCAAAGTCATTTGCCTAGGATGCTGAGTTTGCTCGGGTCAACACTGATGAAATGTTACGGCACGCCACTCAAGAATGGTTGTTTTTTACTACTAGATTTGTCTCACATCAATGTTTGTCTGTTCCATTCAAATCAATCCCTTCACCACCTGGTGGCTTTTTGAAACTTATTATCTTATATTTGAGGTTTTGGTTTTAATTTGTGCAGTTTGGATAGTTGTGTATATGCTTTGTTTATACTGTCTTGGTCGTTCATTTCTTATAATAATTCTCTTATATGAAACTAAACTTTTGTAAGTAGGCCTATAATATTTTTATCTGTTCATTGTTTTAGTATTAATCCTACTGTACCATTATTTAAAAGTAAGAATTAGTCTTATTTTATCAGATATCTATCTACATAAATTGAGTTCTTTTGGTTACTGTTCAGGTGCACACACGTGAGGATGAGGGTATATTTACAGATGTGAATGACACTATTGTGACTTTAACAGAGATGTAGAGCATGCTTATAGGAACAAAAAAAGTCAAGGAAATCATACCTCTATATGGAATCCTTCACAAGATATAGCCTGCCAAAGTCAACCTTCTTCCAGAGAACAATCAGGAGTCATGTCGCATGCTTCACTAAGACTATATAATTTAACTATTAAGCCCAGATGACTATGCCAGCTTTGAGTAGCCCACTTGACTGTTCGTGGTATATGTGATGTTATAGAGTTTTAAGGGGTGGGTGTGGGGGCTCAACCCCACATGGGTGCTGAGGTGTAAGTGATAGTGAACACAATAACTACATGAGGAGTTATCACTCGTCTTGACTGATAAAGAGCATGGAGAATAGGCAGTAGTACTGGTTCAAGGCAAAAACTGTTTTTGGACAGTGGAAAATAATGCAATTATTATTTATGTTAAAGGCACTGGTCACCATGCCTAAAACATAAGTTGCTTGCAAACATGATGTCTGCAAGCAAGATGGTGACTGGGATTGCCGCAGTTGGGGTTCCATAATTGAAGGTGAATATCTTGCAAATGGTTGCATTTCAGACTTCTTTATTCTTTACTGATAAATATCATTAGAATGTCTGACCACTGTGCTAGGCTGATTGTTATATGCATGTTAAGCACAGCGTGAATTCCTGTAGAGCCTGAAAGTAGGCTTATTTCGTCAGATTGTATGTCACAAAGTCACATATAAAGGTATGGTTCCTTTGACTTTTTTTTTGCTGCTATGAACTTGCTCTACAGCTCTGTTAAGGTCCCAATGGTGTCATTCACATCTGCAATCTTATCTGAATGAACTTTAAAAAGACAATAAAATATCTAAAAGAAAGTAGCAAATGTCATGAAATACATCCATGTCAAGGAATAATTGGAAAGCTTATTACTTTCAGATGTATGTAAGCTACCTTAACACTCCTTCCTGCTGATTTCATCTTCCCTACAAACTCCCAAACCCTTTGATCAGCCTGGACCAAATTCTCTATAGTTACTCTCTGCTACCCTATGCAAAACAGACTACCATAAAACTCAGACCCCTCATTCCTTCTCTCTGATTTCTTCTCCTACCCCCAAACTCCCAAACCTTTTGAGCAGTCTAGACAAATTTTGCATAATCAGTCTCTACAAGCCTCCAAACTTAGATCCTCACTCCTTCCCCTTATTTCATTCCCAAAAATTGCCAAACTCTTTGACTGATTTACACCAAATTTTGCATAGTTACTCTTTGCCACCCTATGGGAAATATACTCTACTCTATAATGAGGACAACTCAACCCCCCCTGAGTTTCAGGGCAATGCTGCACATTCTTTGTTAGTTATTATTATAAAATCATTAATACTCAAAAATTACTATGATCAATTGTTTTATTAATATCAATCAATAAAATGAAAGAAAACAAAACTGCTTAATTAGCAACCAAACCATTTATTTGAAAATGCAATATGATTAATATGAAAATAAATCTAATTTATGGGATATAAAATGAATGTTTTTTTTTTTTAAATTTTTACTTGCAGTTGAATTAAAGCAGCATAGTTTTCATGTAATAATTATTAACGATTAAAATGAAGAGTTCATAACAAACTAGTTACACTTTAAGTTGCAAGCTTTTAAACACAAACTATCTGCTAACATTGATGTAGCAACTATTATAGCTGTCCACCATGTTTGTTTTGTATAATTGTATATAGAATAGGAACTCCTTCCTTCTTTCCTGTAATTCTTCTTCTTTCTGTCTTTAACCCTTTCCTATCACATGACAGGAGCTTTACTGTTTGTGGGTCCTGATTGGCCAATGTACAAAGGAAAAGAAAGGGGACCTGTGGAAACCAGGAGTTGACAAGAGTCACTTTTGGGTTTGCCACCAATGAGACAAAAGGTCAGGTGAGAGAGAGAGAGACCAAGTTGCAAGCTATGAGGAGTCAGGTGAGTCAGGCCTAGGAAGATAGAAAGAGAGAGTCAATATAGACCATGTTCACACATGGTCTATACTGACTGTCTCCTTCTATCTTCCTAGGTCTTAAAAAAAACTAAAAGGTCTTATGAGATCAATTTGCACAGCACCAACATTACACCTACAAATCAGCACAATCTCCACACACAAAAATCACATGCTTCATACATCTTGGATTCTCACACTTCGAACAGCAATGTTTTGTTTTCCTATCTGTTTTTTAGTACACTCACCACACCTGGAAGATAGAGATGTATAGACCATGTCCACACATGGTCTATACTGACTATGGTGATTTGGAACTAAGTAAGCAAGTTTCTGTACAAGCTCAAGGACCTGCCTCGGCACATGTTTAATGGTAACTGGTTGTTATTACCCTAGATGTGAATGGATTGGATGTTCACTGTCCATGAAGCAACCACAGTCGACATTATCCCAGTGTCAGGACCCCCAATCTAAGCTACCGGTACACTATCCAACCATCCTTCATCCTTTCTTTTCTCTTTCTAGTTGTAAGTAGTAATAGTAATAGTAATATTATTAGGTTTAAGTTGAATTGTAACTGTCTTAATTTTAACTGGAATTGTATATAAATTAATTGTCACGAGAAGTTTGAGCAAGAGCAGGGACGTAGTACATATATATACTTTTGTTCTCTGTAACAAGCAGTCCAATCTCTCTTCCCTCATTTCAATCAATAAAAACGCAATTTGACTGTTATTTGCATTGTCTTATTGTCACGTGTTTCCCATCCTTTCACACTATAACACATCAAAAGCTTGCATACAAATAGAGACTGGACAAACTCAGAGACAAGTGTCACAGTAACCAAATGAATTATCTATAGGCTTTGGTGATGGTTCCAATGTTGCCAACATGTCAAAGGCAATACAGAGAAGGCTGCCCATGTGTCACAACTGCATGTCTCGACTAGTATGTGGCCATAAATGCCTGATGCCATACCACCAAAGGCAGCCTATAGTATGCATTCCTTTAACTACATGGCACATGCTGATATGCAGAACATGGTGTACTGAACACTTTGCATAGACCTCAGAACAATGTGCCACTGTACTCTGTCCTGTTACAGCTCAGAGACTAATAGTTGATGAGTGTATGTCTGGCGAGTCTCAAGGATATGTTACACCATCAAATATTGTTCTGGAGATGGAGAAGCTTTTGTTTGGGATGAAATCATGTTAGGGTCTTGTATGCCACTGAATATGTTTGAATGTGGTACTGTAATAGGCCAGACATATAGGGATAGCATCCTGCAGCACTATGTTCAGCTTTTTAGAAATGCATTTGGTTCTGGGTTCATTTTAATGAATGATAACGCTTACATTCACATGTCTAGCTTGGTTTAAAGTAACTTGAAATTGAAG
This sequence comes from Centruroides sculpturatus, assembly GCF_000671375.1. NCBI lineage: Eukaryota > Metazoa > Arthropoda > Arachnida > Scorpiones > Buthidae > Centruroides > Centruroides sculpturatus. The sequence goes on from NW_019384342.1 coordinate 1,171,255, forward strand.
AAATAGTGTTTTGGACTAGGTGTATTTTGAAATTAAATTTGTCTGGAAGCGAGGGATTAGATGGAGGTCTGGGTAGTGTAACTGGCAACACATCTGCACAGTAAGCAGCTGTTGTGAGTTTGAGTTCTTCTCTGGGCCAATTTTCTTCCAGAAATTTCTAAATTATTTAGTAAATATTAATTTAATTATAATTATTAAATTTAATATGAAATGGCATCTAACATCTTACCTCTAGNATAGTCTTCGTTAGGCTTAACATCAACGAAAATTCAACGCAAAGCGACCCTCAACGGAGAAAAATTTCAACACAGGATAAATTAATATATTTTTTCGTACATAATTGGTTATCCGAAAAATAAGTTGTTCGAACAACCCCAGTCCCCAATTGATTCGGATAAACGACGCTCTACTGTATATTAAAGTTCATTATTAATAATCTTTCTAAAACCTATAACCAGCATGAAATATGTTCAATTGCTTATGCTAACGTTTTCGGATCCCACTGGGTCCTTCATCAGACTATGTTCTATTTGCAATGATCTGTTAGAATATCTGTTGTCTTTGGAACGAAATTTCAAATATCGTATTCCGAGTTCCATTGGGAATCACGTGTCTTCGAAACTCCAGTCGCTACGTAATGATCGTCTACTTGTATGATGGATTCTGTAATTTTTATGAATAAATCTGTTTGAGCGTGTCGGAAGTCGGAGAAAATGCGCGTTGTTATTCCTTAATTTATTATAAGCACTGATGTCAATTTTAATTTGAATCTTCTTTCCGTATTAGGGCTTGCCACGCTAACGATAAGGTGATTTCATCTTTGGAATTGATGGGCGATGATGAGTTGTAGGCTTTGTATATTTCTACCTGTTGTAACCATCTGAGCTGGTCCACATATGACGTTGTGATAAAGAGTTTGGCATTCACGAAGTCCGCAGAGATCTCCAGATCTGAAGCATACACAGATAAAGAGGTGGTACACCTGTTGTGCATGATGTCCCTTTGGTGTTCCTTCCATCTTACTCCAACCGCCTTTTTGTGGCTCCAATGTATACTAATTTTCTGTCGCATCTATGGTCGATGAGAGGCACCGCGTACACCCCAGGAATTATTAACTCTAAGAGTGTATACTGTATAAGATGTATTTCTTAAATTTGGCCTGTTTTTAACCAAAAGATAATTTACGATCAACATTGGTACAGGATGATCTCAGCTTTTAGTCAAAAATTGAACAGTCTTGTAAGTTAAAAATTTTCCAATCTTGAGATGGACAGTAGTTTTAAAATGAGATTATGCTCAACTGAATGCATTAAAATTTAAAACTTAATATCAATATATTGAAGATAGATATATAAATACATATCTGCACAACTGAAAGCACAAATCATCACTTAAAGTTCATTAAGGAAATACTTTCTTAACCTTAAGGGAGGAGAAATGCCAGGATAGGTTTCATGAAAATGACAGATAGATAACATTTTTTTTACTACAATTGTCACTGTGGTCTAGTCTGGAAAACTCTTCTATTTTTAGAACATTTTCCAAAAAAAGAATTGTAGTGTGATCAAATGAGAAAAAGTTTAATTTAGACATTCCTGATGGTTGCTAATACTTATTAGCATGATTTAAGAGAGAGAAATCCAGTTCAAATGACAAATGGATGGGGTTCTATGATGGTTTGGTCTGCTTTTGGAGAGAGAGAGAGAAAACAAATATTGCCTTTCCTAGAGGAAGGCAGAATGCTAAAGGATACATCCAGCAGATAGAAAAGAATCTATTTTGTTTTGAGAAAGACTGGGGGTCTTCAGTGGCAGTTCCAGCAAGATAATGCTCCCAAACATTACCTGGGAATGGTTCTGGTCAATGGGATTCATGTCATGGATTGGCCAGTAATGTCACTGGATTTGAACCCTATGGAGAATATCATGGGACTTATGGTCAGGTCAGTCTTTGCTAATGGGAAGTAATATGATAATACCATAAACTTGAAAACTACAATCATTGAGAATTGGAAGGAGATTCCTTGGGATTTTCTTCAAAAGCCGATCAAGTTGACGACAGATATAATTTTTGAAGAAACTGAAAACAAAGGGGGCATTCTGATTGTTAGCTTTCATAAATAACCTTGGAAATATCATTTTCTGTGTATTATTCATAAGTGATCTTATAATTATTGAACACTTCAAGAAACTCATTTCTTCAATAAAATTATTTTACTGTTTATATTAGAACTTGAAGCTTTGTACATAATTGTAAAAACACGTTAAAATACATAAAATTAAATTTGGCTATAATCCATTTATTTTACCATCTGAAATAAATTTTAAAAAACTGAGTGTTTTTATTTTTATTGAATGCACTGTACTTCTTCGTTGCTTCTTGACTCAATGTCATAGTTTTCTTCCAAACTCAGATCTCCTCAATGCTTGTCCATTCTAGCTTTTAAGAATTCTTATTATTGCTCTTATTTAAATTTTTCTCAATTACTGAAATCATATAAACACTTACTCTATCTAATTTGTCATGCTTCTACTTATCATTTTGCAAAGCTCAAATCAAAATACTACTATCAATATTATTATATATATAGAAGTATTCTGTTCTTTATCTCTTCCTGAAACCTCTCACACCACCTCTTCCCAAACAAGTCATAATGCAGTAAAGCCCTTTTTCATCTATGTTACATTTTTATACTTTTCTACTGCAAAATTTGCTCTTTGTGCAACTATTTTTCTAGGCACAACCTATTTTAATTTGTAATCTGAAGTCAGTTCCAATAAACAATCAATCTCAAATCAAACACTCAGACTATTAGTGTTCTAAAAGCAGAAATTTATATCTCAGCAGGTTATACAAATCTTGCAGAACGTATATAGGTTTGAATATAGTTTTTCTACATACTCATGTTCAAAACTTTCCTTCAAATTTCTTGAACCACATATCCAAGAAATATACTTCCATTTCCAATTCTTGCTTGTGTTTAACTTCAAACACTAGCTCTCACTTGAAAATGTATAAAAAAATCCTAAATGCCAAGCTTATTTTTCCAAATAGTCCACAAATCAGTAGTTCTATACTGAGCCATAAATTTTATTTTCCTTTAACTTCCTCCAAGACATTTCTCCCTCTCTCAATTCCATTACAAATCCCATTATTGGTTACCTGACAGTTATTCATCTGTTTATAATACTTTCCTCACAGCTTAAAGTAGAAACTATGGATAATCTGATATGTTTTTTAAAATCTATCTCTTTAAATTCTGTTTATGTAAAAAAGTAAGTTCTTGTTTCACAAAGGCATCAAAAGCAAAGATTGTGAGATTATTTTTATATGCCCTTCTTTTAATCTATTAATTAATGTCTTTACCCATTCATAGACAAACAGCCATCTATTAATAAATCTTGCTAGTTCTTTTTCAATTCTAAACCATTCTCAAAAATTGGTCTAATTTCCCACTTTTCTTTATGAATTATAATTTAAAGATTTTAGTTAGAAGTAACAGAACCTTAATCCCAGATGATGGACTGAAGATGTCCAAAAGTGCTTGAATATTTTTATATTTGATATTGCATTCCAATCAAGCAGTTGCTTTTTGATTTATTATTAACAATTTTTGAAGTGTTAATGTTATATATTAAATAAATATTGAATGTAAATTGCACTATGCTAAGATACTTTATTTAAAATTTTATTTTAAAACATATACACCATTATTTAATAAGTAGAACAGGAATTAGTACATGAACGTATTCATAAACAAAAGAAAATTATCCATCTAAATTTAGCAGAAATGCTGTTCCTCTCTTTATCCAATTTTCTGAAGATATTTCTCCAGATTTTACATCAATAGCAATAACAAAAGATGGAAATTCAACAGTTCCCATCCGATCTGGATAATAATAGCATGGGCATAAATATAACTCTGGAAAAAAAGATAAATAATAATAATAATTAAATAACTGAAAATTCATAATCACAATAAAAATTTTCAGATTGTCTGAAATATATTTTGGTTTATTCATATTCTATGCATTGTAAGCTAGAACTTCTAGATAATAATAATAAAAACATCTTTCTCACTTTTTCTAGCAAGTTTTAATAAAAAAGTTTAATATTAGTTAAACTTTTTTATTAAAAAAAGTTTTTAATAAACTTTAACACACTTTAACTTTAAACAGTTATTTTGTTTATTAGGATGTTCGAAATTATGTTAAATCTACGAAAACTATTCAAAATAGCTGAAAATGTTAGTTCATTTTATTAAGACTTGCTAGAAAAAGTGAGAAAGGTGTTTTTATTATTTTGAATAAACAAATATATTCAACCATTCATATTATTTAAAACATCACATTCTTTGACAATGTAAACCATTCTTTCATTTCTTATGTTTTTTAACATAAAAAAAATACAGAATAAGAGTAAATTGCAGTTAATGAAAGATTTGAACTGAATAAAGCTAAAATCATTAATACTGAAAGATTACTATGATCTTTTTGTATTATATATTTTATTATATAATTACATAATTATATAAGATATAAAAATATATATAATATTTAAATATATTTGTATATCTATGTTACAGTCAAAACCCGTTTTTAGTTAGAATGCGTTTTAACTAGTTGAAACTAGTTTATACTGAATGTCTTTGTTAAAACCCGTTTTGTCTAGTTGAAACTAGTTTATACTGAGTGTCTTTGTTAAAACCCGTTTTGTCTAGTTAATTTACTGCTGTACATGTTTTGACTTTAGATAAAACTAGTTTTAACTTTTAACATTAGTTAAAACTAATTTTAGCTACATAAATATGTTTGGGGGAAATAAAGTTATGTNGGATACTCTTGGTCACAGTGTTGCAACACATCATCATCTACTATGGGCTATCGCAGAGCTCCATAGAATAATTGTGCAAGAGTGGGATTCATTACCGCCAAACTGCTGTGTAGCATTTATTGCCATTCATACACACTATTACAGCAATCATACACACTATTAAGCTTCATAGGACCATGGTGTGACATCACAGCATCACAGCAGAAAAAATGAAACAGACATCCCATGTCTGTTTCATTTTTTCTTTTTTTCATCAGGTTAGGTAAACCCAAACTTCTTTCCTTGCTGAATTTTATCTTCCTATATTATGTTTCCTTTTGAAATATGTTTCTCGCAGCTTAAAATGACATAACCACCCCATACAGCAAATTCCTTAACCCGGCGTGAATGAGGTGAGAAATTGTTACGCCAGCTATGAGGTGGGTAGGAGATACCCGAAACTTTGATGCTGAATTTTTTATACTATAATTGTGTATAAAGTATTTTTTCACTTGGGATAATAAGAATAGTATCTATTCAACAAGATAAAAATAATATTTTATTTACTCAAGATTGAAAAGCATTTTTTTTTTTTTAATTGAAATAACAAAGTGTCTACATTTTCATAGTATACTTGCTTACTGGAGAATAAAATCAATAAAAATAAAAACCATTCAACTATCCAGCAAAATTCTTTAATAACTTAAAAACGTTTTCAAACGCATTAAGCATTCATCATCAGTTAATTCTATAATTCGAAATGTGAAATTTGAAAAATTACGCAACGGAAATTCCAAATAACGATTATGTAAAAAATTAAAATGTAACGTATTACAAACAAAAGCGCTATATACAAATTTGTGTGCGCTTAATAAACAATAATAATAATAATAATAACAAATAAATAAATAAATAAAATATCTATCATTGATCATCATAAGCCTGATTGAGCCTTTTATATAGATCTATGCCAATTCGTCGCAAAAAGATTTCCAAGCGGACGAAAGCCTGTCGGCATCCCTATAGTTGATACACTGCGTGCTCTTCTGTGCTCTGTGGATTTCCAGCTTTTCGAGATATTTTATCACGTGTCTAGATGTAGTGGCTTTTATTATAGAGGCCTGGTCCCAGAAAACAGTAATGCCTTGTTGTTTAGCATAAGTGGCAAGGACCGTGCTGTCAATTGTTTTGTTCACTGAAAGCTTATGCTCATTGATTCTTTTTTTCAAATTCCTCAAAGTTGTGCCTATATATACTAAGTTAGAGTTGAACCTGTGGTCTCTTAGCGGTATCGAGTATATTCCTGTTAAGGAGTTGCGTTCATAATCCCTCTTGTCATTCCTTAACATTCTGTATATACAGGTAACCCCCGTATAACACGGTAGTTACATTCTAAAAAATTGCCGTGTTATGCGAAACAAAGAACTAGTACGAAAAGGAGGGTTAGGTTCCAAAAATTAATTATGAAAATATAGTAGCATGTTTTTTAAGATAAATATAAGTTTTCTTTGTCATCACTAAAAGCACTATTAACCAAGAGCATTTTATTTTTGGCAAGTTATCATTATCCTCTGAGAATTTTTCTGCATTATTTTCAGATTCATGCCTTGCCTTTTGCAAAAAGTATGTAATTTTAGATTGCTTGCTTCTAGTTAAAAGATCTTTATAAATTTCCTTATATGGTGCTAAGCACTTATGGAATAAGGGAAAAACATCTGGCAACACAGAAGCAGAAGTGTCGAGATATGGCAAAATTGAAACAATTTTCGCGAAGAACCATATGTATGGAGACGAGAAAAGAAAATTTACACACTAAAGTACTAATAGTTCACGAAAATAATTTTCGTGAACTATTAGTACTTAAGTATGTAAAAATTTATTACATTTCATGTTGTACGAGGGTTTTACCCATTTCTCGAACCGTGTCAGAGTGAATCTGTGCTATAAAAGTACCGTGTTATATGGGGTATGGTACCAATTCTCGAACCGTGTTAGAGTGAATTCGTGCTATAGAAGTGCCGTGTTATACGGGGGTTACCTGTAGTGGGATTACATCGATAAACTATCTGCAAGTTCTTACTTTTGGAAACCCTCTTGATAATCGGTTTAAGGAAGGGTGTATAATCAAAGACCATTTTTTCTTTTTGGTGTTTTGCTTTTGCCTCCTTGTAAGATTATTATCTTTCTTAATGAGAGCCTCTATTATTCTTCTCCCGTAGTCATGCTGCATGGCAATTCTTTGTATATATTGTAACTCCTTAACAGTATCGCAAACATTTGTGCAATGGGTGTGCGCTCTCCTTATCCAAGATTGAAATACCGCCATTTTAATATGCTCCGGATCCGCCGAATTCTTAGGAATAATGATGGGTATAGATGTCGGTTTACGATAAATATTGGTTCGGATTTCCCCTTTTCATGCATGTTATCGTCAGATCTAAGAAATTAACGCTACTGCTCCCTTGTTGCTCCAATTCCAAGGTTAAACCATACGGGTTACTGTTTATCCGATCTACAAAATGCTTGATGTTGCGATTATCCTTCCACAATATAAATACATCATCAACATATCTCGCATATATCAATATATCTTGTTGTAAGGAAGGGATGATACTGTTTTCTAGATTACAAAGTACAATTCGCAGAGGACCGACGACATGGGGCTACCCATCGGTACTCCCCGCCCTTGTAGATAAGTATTATTTTCGAATTCAAAAAAAGATGTGTGACAAATCAAGTCTGCCAATTCCAAAATCTGCATGTGGTATTTGGTAGCGTTATTAGCATTAGCGAATAGAAAATCTCTCAGAGCACAAAAGCATGGAAGCAGTTTGATTGATGGGTATAACGCCTTATAATCTAACACTGTCATCCATTCCTCATTCATGAGCGCAACATTTTCCAGTTTCCGGATCAAGTCCACTGAGCTTTTTATCGAAAAAGGCAAAACCTGCATCTTTCCTTGTATAAATTTAACAAGTTGTTTTTCTATTCTGAAAGTTGGAGCATTACATTTTTCTACCACAGGCCGTAACTGCAAACCAGGTTTATGTGTTTTTCCAAAGGCAAAAATTCTTGGTGTCCTGATAATGCTTGATAAATGCCTTGGAATACGGCCCTTCCTTTGCACCGACACCACTGTTGCGTCCAGAAAGCCTCATACTGAACGTTGAGACGCTCATAAAGAATATGAATTTAACTGCGCAAGATTATTGCAGATGGAAAACAAGATTATATGCCGAGAAGGAGAGATATTCTAACAAAACTGCTTTACTTTTCCAAAGGCACATTAAAGAAACGAAAGAATGGCTCCAAAAAAAAAACAACATTGTTCTCATAAAGGCGGATAAATCAAAAGGTGTTGTACTCATCAAACGGAGCTCATATAGAGAAAAACTGCATGACTACATCGACAGCACCGAATGTCTTCCTGCCCCGAGTAATTACCTGAAAGCCTTACAACAAAGAGTGAGAAAATTTACCCTAACTCCTTTAGCCAATTATCTGGGTATGAGGTCTGCTACTTTACAAGCTCCTAGGACACCCAAGAATTTTTGCCTTCGGAAAAACACATAAACCTGGTTCGCAGTTACGGCCTGTGGTAGAAAAATGTAATGCTCCAACTTTCAGAATAGAAAAACAACTTGTTAAATTTATACAAGGAAAGATGCAGGTTTTGCCTTTTTCGATAAAAAGCTCGGTGGACTTGATCCGGAAACTGGAAAATGTTGCGCTCATGAATGAGGAATGGATGAGTGTTAGATTATAAGGCGTTATACCCATCAATCAAACTGCCTCCATGCTTTTGTGCTCTGAGAGATTTTCTATTCGCTAATGTTAATAACGCTACCAAATACCACACGCAGATTTTGGAATTAGCAGACTTGATTTGTCACACATCTTTCTTTGAATTCGAAAATAATACTTATCTACAGGGGCGGGGAGTACCGATGGGTAGCCCCATGTCGTCGGTCCTCTGCGAATTGGTACTTTGTAATCTAGAAAACAGTATCATCCCTTCCTTACAACAAGATATATTGATATATGCGAGATATGTTGATGATGTATTTATATTGTGGAAGGATAATCGCAACATCAAGCATTTTGTAGATCGGATAAACAGTAACCCGTATGGTTTAACCTTGGAATTGGAGCAACAAGGGAGTAGTAGCGTTAATTTCTTGGATCTGACTATAACATGCATAAAAGGGGAAATCCGAACCAATATTTATCATAAACCGACATCTATACCCATCATTATCCCTAAGAATTTGGCGGATCCGGAGCATATTAAAATGGCGGTATTTCAATCTTGGATAAGGAGAGCGCACATGCATTGCACAAATGTTTGCGATACTGTTAAGGAGATACAATATATACGAAGAACTGCCATGCAGCATGGCTACGGGAGAAGAAGAATAGAGGCTCTCATTAAGAAAGATAATAATCTTGCAAGGAGGCAAAAGCAAAACTACCAAAAAGAAAAAATGGTCCTCAATTATATGCCCTTCCTTAAACCGATTATCAAGAGGGTTTCCAAAAGTAAGAACTTGCAGATAGTTTATCGACGTAATCCCACTATATACAGAATGTTAAGGAATGACAAGGGGGATTATGAACGCAACTCCTTAACAGGAATATACTCGATACCGCTAAGAGACCACAGGTTCAACTCTAACTTAGTATATATAGGCACAACTTTGAGGAATTTGAAAAAAAGAATCAATGAGCATAAGCTTTCAGTGAACAAAACAATTGACAGCATGGTCCTTGCCACTTATGCTAAACAACAAGGCATTACTGTTTTCTGGGACCAGGCCTCTATAATAAAAGCCACTACATCTAGACACGCGATAAAACATCTCGAAAAGCTGGAAATCCACAGGGCACAGAAGACGGCACAGTGTATCAACTATAGAGATGCCGACGGGCTTTCGTCCGCTTGGAAATCTTTTTGCGACGAATTGGCATAATCTATATAAAAGGCTTAATCAGGCTTAGGATGATCGATGATAGATATTTTATTTATTTGTTTATTTGTTATTATTATTATTGTTTATTAAGTACACGAAAATTTATATATAGCACTTTCGTTTGTAACACGTTACATTTTTATTTTTAATTTTTATTTTTTTACATAACCGTTAATTGGAATTCCCGTTGCGTAATTTTTCGAATTTCATATTTCGAATTTATAGAATTAACTGAGGATGAACGCTTAATGCGTTTGAAAACGTTTTTAAGTTATTAAAGAATTTTGCTGGATAGATAAATGGTTTTTGTTTTTATTGATTTTATTCTCCAGTAAGCAAGTATACTATTATAGTTTTAATGGCTTCGCCGGCCAAATCGTACAGGAAAATGGTCGTAAAATTATGCAGAACGAGAATGAAGTTCGAATTTCTTTTACAATGCCGGTTAAACGGTGTTTTCCCGATGTCTATTCATCGGATTAGCCTTCCTATAGAATGTCGCAGTTTGTTACCTAAGTTGAAGTTTTTGTGCCTCAACAAGGCCATTAGAATTGCAAGACGACGTTTTTATGGAATACTGCGTGGTATCATAAAGTTAGAAAATGATCTATATGAAGAGGAGCAAGTTATGCTAGAAGAAGTTAACAGTAGAGTGATCGCATTGGAACATTCTTTGGAAAAGAGGTTGAAACGCACATACATTAAAAAGCTAAAATGGCTGTTTAGGTGCCAGAATGTTAAACCACGGGTGAAAAAAGAAGCATTTTTAACAGCTTGGGACAACATCGTTCCTCCCCAATGCTTGATAAACGCCTTGGAATACGGCCCTTCCTTTGCACCGATACCACCGTTGCGTCCAGAAAGCCTAATACCGAACGTTGAGACGCTCATAAAGGATATGAATTCAACTGCGCAAGATTATTGCAGATGGAAAACAAGATTATATGCCGAGAAGGAGAGATATTCTAATAAAACTGCTTTACTTTTCCAAAGGCACATTAAAGAAACGAAAGAATGGCTCCAAAAAAACGACATTGTTCTCATAAAGGCGGATAAATCAAAAGGTGTTGTACTCATCAAACGGAGTTCGTATAGACAAAAACTGCATGACTACATCGACAGCACCGAATGTCTTCCTGCCCCGAGTAATTACCTGGAATCCTTACAGCAAAGAGTGAGAAAATTTACCCTAACTCCTTTGGCCAATTATCTGGGTATGAGGTCTGCTACTTTACAAGCGCCTAGGACACCAAGAATTTTTGCCTTCGGAAAAACACACAAACCTGGATCGCAGTTACGGCCTGTGGTAGAAAAATGTAATGCTCCAACTTTCAGAATAGAAAAACAACTTGTTAAATTTATACAAGGAAAAATGCAAGTTTCGCCTTTTTCGATAAAAAACTCGGTGGACTTGATCCGGAAACTGGAAAATGTTGCTCTCATGAATGAGGAATGGATGACAGTGTTAGATTATAAGGCGTTATACCCATCAATCAAACTGCCTCCATGCTTTTGTGCTCTGAGGGATTTTCTATTCGCTAATGTTATTAACGCTACCAAATACCACAAGCAGATTTTGGAATTGGCAGACTTGATTTGTCACACATCTTTTTTTGAATTCGAAAATAATACTTATCTACAAGGGCGGGGAGTACCGATGGGTAGCCCCATGTCGTCGGTCCTATGCGAATTAGTGCTTCGTAATCTAGAAAACAGTATCATCCCTTCCTTACAACAAGATATATTGATATATGCGAGATATGTTGATGATGTATTTATATTGTGGAAGGATAATCGCAACATCAAGCATTTTGTAGATCGGATAAACAGTAACCCGTATGGTTTAACCTTGGAATTGGAGCAACAAGGGAGTAGTAGCGTTAATTTCTTGGATCTGACTATAACATGCATAAAAGGGGAAATTCGAACCAATATTTATCGTAAACCGACATCTATACCCATCATTATCCCTAAGAATTTGGCGGATCCGGAGCATATTAAAATGGCGGTATTTCAATCTTGGATAAGGAGAGCGCACATGCATTGCACAAATGTTTGCGATACTGTTAAGGAGTTACAATATATACGAAGAACTGCCATGCAGCATGGCTACGGGAGAAGAAGAATAGAGGCTCTCATTAAGAAAGATAATAATCTTACAAGGAGGCAAAAGCAAAACTACCAAAAAGAAAAAATGGTCCTCAATTATATGCCCTTCCTTAAACCGATTATCAAGAGGGTTTCCAAAAGTAAGAACTTGCAGATAGTTTATCGACGTAATCCCACTATATACAGAATGTTAAGGAATGACAAGGGGGATTATGAACGCAACTCCTTAACAGGAATATACTCGATACCGCTAAGAGACCACAGGTTCAACTCTAACTTAGTATATATAGGCACAACTTTGAGGAATTTGAAAAAAAGAATCAATGAGCATAAGCTTTCAGTGAACAAAACAATTGACAGCATGGTCCTTGCCACTTATGCTAAACAACAAGGCATTACTGTTTTCTGGGACCAGGCCTCTATAATAAAAGCCACTACATCTAGACACGCGATAAAATATCTCGAAAAGCTGGAAATCCACAGGGCACAGAAGAGCGCGCAATGTATCAACTATAGGGATGCCGACGGGCTTTCGTCCGCTTGGAAATCTTTTTGCGACGAATTGGCATAGATCTATATAAAAGGCTCAATCAGGTTTATGATGATCGATGATAGATATTTTATTTATTTATTTATTTATTTGTTATTATTATTATTATTATTGTTTATTAAGCACACGAAAATTTGTATATAGCACTTTTGTTTGTAACACGTTACATTTTAATTTTTTACATAACCACATAACGTTATTTGGAATTTCCGTTGCATAATTTTTCGAATTTCACATTTCGAATTATAGAATTAACTGATGATGAACGCTTAATGCATTTGAAAACGTTTTTAAGTTATTAAAGAATTTTGCTGGATAGTTGAATGGTTTTTATTTTTATTATAAATATATAAATTTATAAATATATAAATATTTAAATATATATTTATATAAATATATATTTATAATATGTAATATTTGTTATAGCCGATACAGGACATCAGTCACCTTTTCCTGCATCCTCACTCATCCTTCTTACCAGAATGAGTGCATATGTCATAGTCAGGGGCAGAGCTAAGTTTTTTGGGACCTAAGGCTTATTGAAATCCAATCGGGTCCCATTTTTTATTAATACAAATAATACTATAAATTATTATATTATTAATATTAACTATTTTTTACTATATGATAAGTGTTTATTGTTAATGAAAAAATACTAAAATTTATTATAATAATTCAATTTTGTGGGGACCTTTTAGTCCCTTGACACTTAGGGACTAAAAGGTCTTAAGCCCTTGGCCCCCCATTTATATCCACCCCTGGTCATAGTTAAAAATTAAAAGGCTGCAATGGTAATTTAATGATAAACCAGGGATGCAGTTGTAAATTAAAAACTGTCAGGATGATAACTGGTGCCCAAAGTTTCAATCAGTACTGTCTATGGAGTTTTGTATTGGCAAAGCATAGCTTTGTGGCACAATATCCAAAAAACAGCTTAAAAATACCAAAAATAATCTATATATTTGTAAATCAAAAAAACACAACACATATTGTTGTGTTTTTTTTTATTTACATACTGCTGAGTGAATGTACCTCAATTTTTTTTTCTATATTTGTAATCAGCACAAAAAACTGTGCAAGAAATAATTTTCTGTGTTTTGGTTAAGGTACATAGTGTAAAGTCCAACTTAAATATTCACAAAGTACAAAGCACTTTTTTAAGCAGGTCAAAGCCCTGCTTAAAAAATGCCAAGATGCTGACCTAGTATGACTATAGTGTACAGAAAATTCCAAAACTATATAAGTTATTTTTATGAATTTACTTTATATACATGCTATAGGATTCTCAATAGTCTAGACTGCACACTTTTCAGATGAATGTACATATCTTTTGTAGCAATGATTTGTTTTCCTGCAAAATTTGTGAAACCAGGCAGCTGTATTGAGGGTATATTTTGTGATAATAATTATTTATATTACTATTTATTCTGACGAACCCTATGTATAGCAATATACGGTACACATTGTTTCCACTTTTGTTTGTGGACAACTGCCTTCCTGATTACAAGGCAAAGGCAAAATGCACTCTGAAAATTACACATCAATGATCAATGTTCACTAGAGGAAAACAGAACACTTTATTTTAAAATTTCTAGTTTTTTTACAATATTCCTTTAAATCAATCATTAATAAAATTTCATTTTTTTAGTATACAGTAGAACCTTGCTTATCTGGACTAATTGGGGATGAATGTAGTGTGAGGCCCCGGAAATAGCCCCTCCCCCAAAAGGGAAAGATATAAAAAAAAAGTTTGTTAAGTTCAATCATCAACAAAGCAAATTATATAAGTGCCGAATTGGTGACACCGGACTTTGATGTCGATGCTCATAGAGAATAACAGGAAAAACAAAATTTTAGATATAAAACAAGAAAATTTAAAATATTAGTGTTAAGATGCAGTTTGGAAAGTAAAACGAAACTAGAAAAAATATTAAAATGAGCGTAGGTGTCATAGTCAACAATTAAACGCAATCAGAGTCGAAAAGATGGTGTCGGATAAACCATCTCCAGCCAACCTTTCTCATGAGCTTTCTCGCCATTTACACCTGGAGACAGGTGGAAGACCAATCAGAAAACAGTGATGTAAGGTCTATCCAATTAGCAAGAAGCGGATCTCGAAAAACCTATAAAAACACCAATTCCAAGGACAACGGGACTTCCACTAAGCTTCCACTAAGACTTCCACTAGACTTCTTTTGTGTTCGTGCATCCTTTCATCTTTTGTGCATCGACTTTCGAGACTTCGAACTTTTCATTCAACGCTGTCCAGAAACCCCTACGATGCTGGACCAGATCGCCGCCAAAACCCCGACGACGCAAGACCAGAATCGACGTCGAAATTTTCCACAAGAGAATTTATGTAAGCATTATCGTCCGGAATAAACAGTTTGCCTCTGTAAAACACTTGTCTTTTACTGCCTCATAAAACTGCCACCCACATACGTGTAGACCTTAGACCATCCCCACAGTAGGGAATAAAAATCTCCCCCCCAATCGGCATTCATACAGTAGTCCGGATAAGGAAAAATTCGAATAATCGAAACAAATACTTTAATTTGTCTTTTAATGATAATACAACACATTTTCTTTTTGATGATATACAGGTAATATTAAAAATAAGTACTGTATTTAAATTGTGATCAAATTTTCAAGAAGCAAATGTTCGTATAGAATTTGGACTACTACTGACCAGCACTAACAGACTACCTATTGTTTAAAAGGCCCTCTGGTGGCACAAGAAGATGGATTTTATAAAATGAAAAACAGTTGAAACTGCATCTTTATGAATAAAAATTTGACAAACTATTTATCATTTTATGACGAGTAAAACTTTTTCGTTGCGTTTGCGGCTTTTAAGTAATGCATAAACTTTCGAGGCACAAGGCCTGCCAGACCGCAAGGCATAGGTGGTGGCTCACGTTGCCCATATGCCGCCCTTGGTCATAGAAATGATGTAATTTGAATATAAATTATTTATAAATATGTATGTCAAATTATATTTTTATTATGACGCAAAATACATTTAAGAGTTTACGACCACTGTGCTGGGTGAGACGTTGTTGAAACAAAAAAAGTTATGCATTCCATCATGTACATAAACAGTATTGTAATTCGCCAAGTGCAAATCAGCAAATTTGTAAAATTTTTGTTTATTTTGAACAATCCGGATAATCGAGATTCTACTGTATTTTGAAATTCAGCCGAAATACATAATTTAAATACATAAATTTCACCTTTATCTTTTTTCTTCTTAATTTCTGTAGGTTTAAAGTTGACAACTGGAAATGGATAAATTAATTGCATAGGTTTTGCTTCAATCAAACAATGGTTATGACGATCCCAAGCAGCTCCTTCAATATAGAGACCAGTTACATATATCCCTTCCTAAATTATAAAGAAATTTTACATGGATAAAAATAAAACTAAAATAGTCTGTAATTTACAGTAAACTCTTTTCAAAAGTTTTAACAGAAAGAATAATTAAATTAGAAATACAATAATAAGAGAATAATTGCACTGCTTATTTCTCTGTACATAAAAATATTCACAAAATTGGAAGAAACAATATAGGACAAAATAGGAAAATTTTTTCATATTTTGTCCTTTTCAATACCTCAGAAACACAACAGTCTTTATGGAAGAGGTGACTTTTTATTTGAGGCTACTCACCTGTGTCAATATGTAAAACTGTTAAAAATTCCAGGCACAATTATAAACATATATTGGGTTGTTCGGAAAATAATTTCGTTTTTTTACCATTAGATGAATTAGTCGTATTTTTCCCGCCATTTTCATTCTAAACCATATTATCATTATATATTTTGACAGCTAGCATTTTAAGGCTTATTTGTAAAAAATTTTGTTTGATTTTGTGCAATTGTTTATTTTTTGTGTCTCATCAAATATGGAAGATCAAAAGCAGAATTTTTGACATATTTTTCTTTTTTATTACCAAAAAAATAAAAATGCCATTCAAGCAAGAAAAAAATCATGTGACATGTATTGTGGAGATGTGCTGATAGAACGACAGTGCCAAAACTGGTTTACAAAATTTCGTTCTGGCAATTTCAATATTGAAGATGCACCACGTTCTGGATGGCCAGTTGAAGCCAATGAAAACAAAATAAAGGTACTGATTGAAGCAAACTGCCAAATAACAACACATGAAATCACTAAGAGATTAAATTTGTCAAACTGAGCTGTTTATGATTACTTGAAAGAAATTGGTTTCGTTTCAAAGCTTGATATAGGGTTCCACATGTTCTTAAAGAGAGATGCTCTCTTTGGTGGGATTTTAAGAAAATTTTTTTTTGGGGCTTTTACTAGACAATTTAACAATTTATTCGAAAGTGTACTGCCATTGAGTAAACAAATTGAGTAATATCATCAAACAGAAAAGGCAGCCAGAATTGATCAACAAAACAGGTGTAGTGTTTTACCACGATAATGTCAAATTTCACACAGGTTTGGTAACTTGTCAGAAACTGTTATAACTTAGAAGGAACGTGCTATCACACCAACCATATTTGCTAGATCAAGCACACTTGGATTATTACTTGCTCTGGTCTATACAAATTTTTTTTAACTGTAAGACATTTACTTGAAATGACAATGTCAAAAATCACTTGGATCAGTTTTTTGTAAGCAACGA
>NW_019384342.1:1188874-1215598 GCF_000671375.1 Centruroides sculpturatus
GTCGATGTTAAGCCTAACAAAGACTATTGTATCGTTAAAAATTATTTTTTTATTTTGTACAAACAAAATAAATATATTGAAAAATATAAAAATAATAAAAAATTATACTTCTGATGTTAATTTAGTATCAAAAACGTAAAATATTTGAGTAGCCCAAGACATAGCCAAAGATTACAGCGCCACAGCACTGGCGAAAATTTAAATTTGCCGACTGGAATTCTTTCAGATGATTGATGTTTCGGATGATTGACTTTCGGAAAATCGACGCTCTACTGTATTACATATCAAATATCACATACATTTCAAATATCACATACATTCAAATATATTTCAAATATTACATCAGTAGTTTATAGGATGGATTTGTCTTTGATGATGTAAGATTGCACCCATTGTTCATGTTTTTTCCCTGGTCATCATGAAATTTGAGGGCATTATTATAATACTATTCCTTTATAAGTATTAATATTCATATGGTATAATATTACTGTATATTAATTTCAACTTTCACTTTCTTATTTTTCAAATTATTTAAAATAAATTTTGTTTAATAAGTCAAAATACAAAACTTCTTGCTTTAGGAAATCAGAAATATTTATTATGAAATGTTTTCAAACTCACTTTGGGTTATCTTCAGCATATAAATCAAATGTGGAAAGTTAGTAAAATAATAAGGAAGCATGGCTTCTTCATCTAGTATTACAGAAATCTTATACTTCAGAAAATGAAAATGCTTTGTATAATTACAGGTAACCCCCATATAACACAGCACTTCTATAGCACGGATTCACTCTAACACGGTTCGAGAATTGGTACCATCCGCTGTATAACACGGTACTTTTATAGCACAGATTCACTCTGACACGGTTTGAGAAATGGGTAAAACCCTCGTACAACATGAAATGTAATAAATTTTTACATACTTAAGTACTAATAGTTCACGAAAATAATTTTCGTGAACTATTAGTACTTCAGTGTGTAAATTTTCTTTTCTCGTCTCCATACACATGGTCCTTCGCGAAAATTGTTTCAATTTTGCCATATCTCGACACTTCTGCTTCTGATGTTGCCAGATGTTTTTCCCTTATTCCATTAGTGCTTAGCACCATATAAGGAAATTTATAAAGATCTTTTAACTAGAAGCAAGCAATCTAAAATTACATACACTTTTTGCAAAAGGTAAAGCATGAATCTGAAAATAATGCAGAAAAATGCTGGGAGGATAAGGATAACTTGCCAAAAATAAAATGCTCTTGGTTAATAGTGCTTTTAGTGATGACAAATAAAACATTGTTTAATTTATATTAACATGTATCACTTAAGAAAATTTTAAGAAAGATATTTATCTTAATTATGAAAATATAGTAGCATGTTTTTTAAATTTTGGAACTTAACCCTCCTTTTCGTACTAGTTCTTTGATTCGCATAACACAGCAATTTTTTGGAACGTAACTACTGTGTCATACGGGGGGTTACCTGTATTTGAAAACTATATAATAGTATTTATCAATTTAAAACCATGTCGTGTTCTATTTCTATTGTTTATCCAACACAACGATCACTTGGCTTTCTTTCACCTTTATTCTAGTTGATATGCGCTTACATCTTGTGTTTCGGGCTAAATACTCCCCTCTAGCCCTCTTTTAGCCCGAAACGTGAGATGTAAGCGCGTATCAACTAGAATAAAGGTGAAAGAAAACCAAGTGATCATTAAGTTGCACTACATTGTATTGGATAAACAATATATATAATAGTAATTTCTTTGGATGCTATAAATACATTATAAATAAACACTATCATTCCTACTAGATTTATGCAATTACATAAATCTTTTCCCATTTATTAAGATATCAGAAGCTGCTTTGTTCCTGACTAATCTAATCTAACAATAAACCAAGCATATTTTATATCTTATTTTTTCAACTCAAAATTTTACCTATAAAAATTATCTCACTGAAAATAAATGTTCCTATTGGATTTCTCATCAGAAATGAGCCAGCAAAATTTGTATTCACTTGGATAGAACATCATGTTATTAATAAATACAGAAAGCATGTAAACTTTTAAGTCAGATATGCTATTAAATCTGAAAGGATAATGTTTATATTAAGTTTTTCTTAGATAAAATTAAATATTTAAATACTATAGCCATCAATTATTTAGATATTATTAAATCAAAAAACTGACAGATATCACACCGAAATTTTTCACAAATTTACAAGTAAACACTATGAAAAATCATTTGTTACAATGTCATGTCTCCTAAGCTTGCAGCTTTTTAATATTCAAAAACATTAATAAAAAGAGCCATTATTCATTCTAAGTAATAGAAGGAAATATTGAATTAGATGAGTTAATATATAGCATATACTATATTAAATTCCCTAGAATTGAACTATGACTTTTCTATAAAAAGTCATTATCATCTTAATTTGGCTGCTATTTGAAAAAAATTGTAAACCTATAAATTCCCACTGTTGTCCATCTGTCTGTCTATCCTTAATCTTGAGAATAGAGTTAGACAGATGAAACCCAAGACCAGATATGAAAAGATTGGGGCAGGAGACCCCAATTAATTATATAAGAACTTCCAATACAAACTAAAAGTCATTGTTATTTCAATTCAAAAATTTTCCCCTGAAAGGTATTAGATAGATGACTGGCATGACTTTATTGTTAAAAGAAAAGTATGATGTACAGGGGCAAGACACTACAGTACTAATTAATTACAGTAGAGCATCAATTATTTGAATGCTGATCAACCGAAATGTCTGTTAACTGAAAGCATTCCAGTCAGACTGTGTCTTGATGAATCGAATGTTTTTGATACTAGATTAACTTCTAAAGTATAATATATTTTTTGTTTTTATATTTTTCAATATATTTCAGACAAAAAACTAGCACAAATAAACTGGAACTATATACTAAACACAACAATTAACACCTAAATGCTAATTCCAGCACTGAATGAACAAAAAATTTTAATGCTCGAACGTTTTCGGCCGTCTTTTAGAGGCCCTCCTCAAGAATGTATGAAACACACAAAAAAACAGTTCTATCATTTTTCATTCTATCAGTGTTATATAGGAATGTTCCCAATTCTTGAACTGTGTTAAAACGTTTGGGCATTAACATTTTTTGTTCATTCAGTGATGGAATTAGCATTTAGGTGTTAATTGTTGTGTTTTCAATATATTTATTTTGTTTGTACAAAATAAAGAAATAATTTTTAATGATACAATAGCCATGATTATTACTATAAAAATTTTCATTAGGCTTATCATCAACGAAAATTCAATGCTTTGCATTGAATTTTGAAATTCAATTGAAATTCAATGCAAATCATTAAATTTTCATTGATGTTAAAGCAACATGCAATGGAGAAAAATTTAAACATGGGATATATTAATATACAAGTAACCCCCGTATAACACAGGAGTTATGTTCCAAAAAATTGCCATGTTATGCATATCCGTGTTATACGAAACAAAGAACTAGTGCAAAAAGAGGGGTTAGGTTCCAAAAATTAAAAAACATGCTGTTAAATCCTTATTTATATCAGAGTTATTATTCATTTTTTCATAGGTAAAATACTTATTTATTATTTAAGTAAATATTTTACCAGAGGATTATTCATTCTATATGATGATCTCAGCATGAGCATCATCAACTGATAACAGTTTTTGGGTGCGTTCGTTAATAGCGGTCACTCTGCAATGGGAGTGTGCTGCTGTTTGTACGCATTTAGGAATGACAATGAAAGAAAGATGGTGGTGCCGGCACTATCGATAGTATCATGAAGGAGGAATCTATAATTTTAAAATGCGCTTTTAGAGGCAAAAGAAGGGTCCCAATTGTAAAATTTAACCATTAAATGGATAATTGTTGAAAGAGCATTCAAAGTAGCCACAAAAACAATTAGAATGCTCACGCAGAGTTATGCGAAGGTATAAAAGAACACACCCTTTATTACATTTCATGTTGTACGACTGTTTTACCCAATTCCCAAACCATGTTAGAGTGAACCTATGCTATAAAAGCACCATGTTATACAGGGATGTCGCAAATTTTCAGACCGTGTTATATGGGGATGTTCCCAATTCTCAAACCATGTTAGAGTGAATCCGTGCTATAGAAGTGCCATGTTATACGGGGTTACCTGTACTATTGTGAGGACCCGAACAGGGGTCGACTGAGAGGTCTGAATGAGGGGTGTCGATTTAAAATAAAGTGCTCCTTTTCAGACGCGAATGGAAAGGATTAAGTGTCTCGATTGAAAAATGCAATTGTTTTTTTTTTTTTTTTGTAAATTTCTTAAACAATGGAAAGGAATAAATTCGAGGAAAACTTGACGAGAGAGAGGAATCATATTCAGTTGCAACGTTGACCTCTCCCGCGCCCTCCATTAGGTTTCGAATGTTCACCAGGTGACAAGGAGAGACCAATGGAAAGGCGACTGAGGTTAAGAAATCTATAAAACCATGCGATTCAAGTTACAAAGGTTCTTGGTTCATAGTCTTATCCTCCTGGACATGTGTGTCCCCGCGGAATCTTGGAAAGAACATTTTGGATATAGTGGAAGCAATCTCATCTATAGCGTCACTGGATGACCTCCAGGCTTGTAAATTCATCTGAGAAAAACCACCTGAAGCAGTGCCATTCTCCCCAGGGCAGACGATTATTTCACTGTCTTCACCGAACTGTAGGAAATGGAAACATGAACTTTTCAAACTCTACTTGAACTTTATCCTCGCGCTTCGTGGTGTGAATATCCGTCAATCAAGAAAATATTGTAAGAAATTATAATTTTATTAAACGGTTTTATATATGGTAAACCTGTCTTGGTGAGTCATTCTGAACTCACATGACAGTATTGACCACTCGGCTGTCGAAAACTCCTCACCCCAATCGGCTAACCCACACTATTATTGGAATATACTAATATACTATTTTAATAATGTATTTTTTTGTACATAATTGGTTAGCTGAAAAATCGATTTTCTGAACAACCCCAGTCCCCAATTGATTCGGATAATCGATGCTCTACTGTATTTAAATGTTTCTTTCTAACAAAATATAGTTTCTGATAACTCTGTCCATATCAAATGTTATCCTATTATGGGTAAATATTTATGAGCAATTTTTAAATATTTTCTTAAAAAAATTTCCATTAATCAAGGAAATGTTATGTTTGGATAAGGATAAGATTAAAAATACTTATACTGTAAAACTGACATTCATTTAGTTAAAATAACTAAAAATTATAGGTCCTAATAGCTTGTATTTTTATTCCACTTTTAGAACTTTGAATAGAATGCAAATGCTGTCTGAGATATCATACTATTATTTAAAAATAATTTTTATATTTCATTCATTTTCATATTTATATTAAAAAAACTGATCATTTTAATTATCAACATCAACAATATAACATCAAAACAAAAATTATAAAATGAAATTTGTAATAAACTAAATGATATAAAACTATAAAGTTTCAGTAAATTAATGGTAAATATTGAAAATGAAAGTTAAAAATAATTTTCAGTGATGAATTTTAGACTTAACACTCAAAACTAAGGATATTTGAAATTATAATTAAAATATAAAACAGGATTTTTATAACAACTAATAATGAATTATGCAAATTTTTAAAGTAAAAAAGTAATCACTCACATCTGGAAATTCTGTAATGTGTCCTTCTTCTCTTGTTGATACAATAAAGTCCCAAGATAAGGCATCAAATGCTATCTAATAAGTAAATGTACTAATTAATAATTAATTAATTAATAATTTTAAATTGTATAAATACAGTAATACCTCAACTTACGCTACCCTGACTTACATGAACCCGGAGTTACACAATTTTCAAATCTCGTTGATTTGTCTTTTGTTTGAGCGCCACGCAACTCTTGATTACTCACTCCCCCCATACTATTGTTCAGCTTACATGTTCAGACGTGTCGTGTGGAATCGACACATAGCTACAATTTATTTTGTGTTATTTATTTCTGTTTGTTATATCTACGGAGACTTGAGAGAATTTATGTGGTGATTTTTTGTAACCATGAACGAATCAAAAGACGACATAAGATTAATGAGAACATTTATTAGCTTATATACATCCAACTTGGATTTTACACAAATTGCAAAATTATACCCCGACTTATGCGAATTTGACTTACGCGGTTATTGCTCAGTCCCACCTATTGCATAAGTTCGAGGTATCACTGTACACTCATATTCAAAAAATAAGTATAACCATTAATTTGGCCTGTATGTCAAAAACTAGTGGTTATAACAGTGTGAAACTTAACATATAAGCAGAATGCTTGTATGTTAAGTTTCACGCTGTTATAATCAGAATACTTTATGAAACAAAACAATTATAAAACAAAAATTTCATCTAAATTACATCAAACCAAAAACAAGAAAAAGTACTAAGCATTGTTATAAGTCTTTTTGCACAGAACATGATTAATATGACGTGTAGCTGCCTTCTGCACACACATGTGCTACATGGCAATTACTTATACTGATTATAATGTTGTTTATCAGCTTCATCATAAGCAAAATCGATCCTTGAACAAGAGTATCTTCATGCTTCTGGAGTATTTTTGGAGGAGACTGATGGCTGCTCTAAGGAGACAAGTTATACCCCTTCTCAATGTGGGTTGAAAGCCATGAAATGAAATGAAAACAGAAGACACAGACATTTGAAAAGGAATATATATATATATATATACCATTCAATTTTTTCAGTTATACAATTTGTGAATCAAACAGACTTCAGATGGTGCTGCAAAATGAAACAATATCATTGTATGTTTTGTGGCTATTATTTTTGTCTTTTTTTTTTTTTGAGTTTATTATTTCATTTGTGTTGTATTGTTTCCCAATATTATACATGTCCCCTTCCATTTCCTTCCTCCGTACCACCAGTTCTCAGCTGACAGGGTATAAGATATGGGGATTGGCCAAAGGGTTGGTCATATGGGACAGTGTAGTTTCTTCTGGCAGGGGGATATAAATACAGTGTGCATCTATGTGAGAGGAACTATTTCAGTTTTTGGAGTTTTTTTGGCTATTGAATGACACGGTGGATAGCAAGAGCTCATCAGGGGCAATGGAGGTCAGCATAAAACAAGGAAGTTCAAGTGACATTCAACCTGAAAGGAAGGGGTCAGGAAGGGCAATCATACTAGAAAATGGGAAATAACAACACCATTTAAGAATCTGTCTGCATTCAAGTGAAATACGAATGAAGGGAGAAAAAAGGAGCGACAAAAAGGAATGGACTAATCGGAGGGTCATCAAAACCTATAATTTTTTTGTTCGTATATTTTTTATTTTTCATCTTGCTTTTGTTTCTTTGCACTATTATTTTGTATTCTTGTCGGGTATTGAAGGAACCTCGCGCAGTGGAGGAAAGATAGGAGAAGGTGTAAAAGAAAATGAAACTTGTAACGGAAGCAGAATTTGTGTTATATATGTATAGACTGTAATAAGTGTGTTTAGTGTCACAAATAAACTTTTCTTATTTCACCACATGTCTTTATGCCAACTAATCATTCATCCATGATTTGTTTTTTTGTTTTGACCAACCCCACAGCCATCTTGTGCTACAGAAGTTACTACATCATCATAGTCATGGTAATCTCTTAGTTTGTTAGCACAGGCAATACAGTACAGCCTATAAAAACTGTCAATTATTAATCTATCTGATATTGGCATAAATTGGAAAGGGTCAAGACCATTAAAGAAGAAGCAGTTTTGAACACAGGTTATACAGGTATACCTCGCCTTACATCGGTAATTGGTTCCAGGAAAACGACGTAAGTCGAATTTACTTGTCTCCGAATCTACTTGTCACTAGGCTAAACCATAAATTACCATTCCCGGTTCTGTATTTTATTTATTAATGCATTTTTAATAATATATGGTTAATAAGGATCTATTTTAAGCTTACAAACAAATTTTAGTTTTTAATATAGTACAGAAAAAAGTAATCTAAATTTATGAATGCATGTACTGTAAATACAGTACATACTTGTAAATGTATATATTTTAATATGATTTTATGTGCTTTAAATGCTTTTCTAGTGATATTACGACTTCAATATTTGTGGTGGACAGACGTAAAGTTGAATAAAATGACTTAAACTTGGCTTTTATTTTTCCATGTACTTTTTTGACAAACGACGTATAATCGGGAACGACGTAACTCAAAATGACGCAAGTCGAGGTATACCTGTATTGTCATAAGGTATAAAGGATAAAATAATTTAGATTTTGTGGTTATGCACATCACCAGTAACAGCAGTCAAGTATGTTTAGAAAAGAAATATTTGTGGAAAGTTTGCAGTTAGTCTTCAAATCCGTATTATTTTTAAATATATAGTATATGGGGAGGGGAGGAGAGTGAGAATCTATATTTTGTAGAAAGATTTCCACACCATGGAAGGAGTCAACATTACGAAAGATAATGGCAGTGTGGCAGTGTTACTATGGGTGGCCTGGTATATATTTCCACTTGCTCCAGATGCTTATGGAAAGATTGATTAGATGCATTATGTAATAGGCATGCCTCATGGAATTCAACCTGGATGTCTGAGTCAGAGGTGTAGATAGCCAAAGCAGTGTTGTCCAAAACCTTTGTTGATAGACGTATGATGCTCTTTGAGGCGGGTATTTAAAAGATGAGTCACAGCACCTATGTATTTTAAGTGCCAGTTGGACCTATGATCGATTATGGGGATACTGTAGACGCCCAGTAGGTGGTGCCTGTCAGGATAATCTTTAGTGTTGCAGAGGAGGGAGAAAATTGAAGGACTTCTAAAAATGCTAATTGAAAGATATTTCTTCTGGAAATTTCTTTGTATAAGGTGGCAAGATTCTTGTTGTAAGTGACAGTTCTGTACATTGTATCATGGGAGTGATTTAATTGCAGGGTGGAAGTGGTATTGGAAAGTTGACAAATAAGGATATGTATAATGTATATTAAGAATACAATTAATTATTTTAAACAAAACAAAAAGTTGTCATCTAGTTTATACATTATTAAATTAAGAAAAAAATAATTACTAAAAATGTCTAGTAAAATGTAAAAAATAAAATTACCTTATTTATTTTAGAATATTCTTGAAGAACAGCTGTTAAAAATCCTTTAGGTTTAGTAAAAGCTGATAACCAAAACTTTATTGGAGGATGAGCCATCATTACCCATTTGTCAAAATGGCTTATCCTTTTCATTAAATCTTCAACCCATGAGCCTAATTTCTTCGAAGATGGATAAGTCTAATCATAAAAATTAATTAATGATAATAGTAATAATATAATAACTTTATCATTTCATAATAATATACATTTTAAAATAATATGCAGGTAATATACTTAAATTATTTTCTCTGAACAAAAAACTAAATAATATAAAACTATTTTGCTAGTATTTTTGGATTTCTTTAGGGAATAAGAACATAACATAAACAAAATTCTACATAAAAGTCAGAAATTAAAAAAAAATAAACATTCTGGGATATTTTAAATTCAAAAGCAAACAAAACATCCAACTGCAGTGTATCTTTTATAAAGATAACATTGTGTTGAGAAAATAAAAACTTACAAAGTTGAGTTAACATCAAATCCGATATACATGATATTCATAGGATAATCAAATATTACAATGCTTTAGGTTCCTGTTACACTCATTTTGTCTTTTTGGGCCAATTACATATTAGTTTAATTCGCAAATTTTCTTAGATGACAATCTTATCATCTGTAGACAATTGAAAATACAAGGGAGAGGGTAGTATGTGAGAAGTGCAATTATGCAACATTTTTTCATGTTGCATAATTGCTATCTTTTCCTGGTCATCTTGTCAATTGGAGTAGAGTCTGTTGACTTTCTTTGTACAGTCCGGTCATTGCTGGTCACCTTTGTGTTCTTCCTGTAATGACCACCATGCAATGGAACATTCTAGAAGCTTATAAACAAAGGCTCCATAACTGACAATTTAATTTTATATACAGAAATGACGAGCGATTGTCACAACATAATCAAAAATTTTTCTCTAAACTAAACCATATACTGACAAGCCAAAACATTAAAACCAACTATCTAATATGTTGTGGGTCTTCCTCTTGCCAATAAAAGAGCCTTTATTGATGAGGCATAGATGCAATGAGATGCTGGTAAGTAGCACTTGGCATTTTATACCATGTCTGAAACAGTAGATACTGCAGTTCCCATAAATTATGGAGTTCAGGTGATGCAATTTGTAACTGTTTATCCAAGGCATCTCGTAAGTGTTCAATGGAATTCATGTCTGGAGAATTGAAAGACCATTTCATTAAAGTGAATTCCCCCATCATGTTATTGGAACCATTCCTGAACATTCTTTGCCATATGCATGGTATGTTGTCTTGTTGAAAGATGCCATCACTGACAGGAAACACAGCTACCATAAACTGGTGTATTTTATCTGCAACAATTTGCAGGTAAGTGTCAGTTTTCAAACTTTCTACTACAGGTATGAGGGGTCCTAGTGCACCTCAAGAAAATATTCTCCAGACCATCAAATTCCCACCACCAGCCCGGATATATCTCATGTTGCATCCAGCTGCAAAAGCTTCCTTGGGCAAGAGGCACACTCAAGCTCTCCTGTCTATTTGGTGCAATAAAAATCATGATTCATCAGTCCATGAAGAGGGGGGTCCTCTTCCAATCATCAATGGTCCAATGTCTATAATTGCATGCCTACTTCAGGCATTTTTGATGAAGAATAATGGTAAGCATAAGCACACAAAATAGGCCAGTGGTTACTGATATCCATATCAATAGTTTATAATGTGTAGATCCATATCTATTGTGTGTACAGATACATTGGTCCTATCAACAAGTTGAAATTATGGGTAATATCCTTCATAGTATCTCTCCTGTCTCTATGGACAAAATGAGCAGGCTTCTTGCTGACCTCTGGCATCAATGAGGCATGGCTGTCCAATGCCTTGCTGACAGCTTGAGGTTTACCTGTTTTACATCATTTTTTGTACATACTAACTACTGTATGATGAACAGCCTGCCAGCACCACTGTTTTTGAAATGCTCTTACCTGGTCATCATGCCATAATAATCTGCCCTTTGTTGAACTCTGATAAATCTGTTCTTTTCCACATGTTATGGCAAAATGAAGTATTGATTGCAAAAGCACTGACCCAGGTTTTACTCATCCTCTTCTTGACCTTGACACATGCCAAACTTTTTCTGTGGATGCATGAATTTACATATTGCACAGGTGGTTTTAATGTTTTGGCTTGTCAGTTTATTTTACAAATTGTTGTTAAGTCACTGTTTATTATAGTGAGGTTGTACAATAAAAAACACAAACAAGTAAAAAACAATAACAAACAAGTGCTGAAGTAATATAAAAACCTTTATGGCAACTTAACTATCAGAAACAATATACATACATGAGAACCTCGTTAACACGGACGTCAAGAGTATATGCTAGAAGATGTTCAATGTTAAGTCAAGAAACTTTAAATGTAATAGTACTTTTAATCATAAATATATTTTAAACTATAATGTTATTTTAACAGTAAAACAATTTTAACTGTAAATAAGTAATTTTAAACAGAATGTATGTGTGTCAACACCACCTATACGAAATTCTGGAAGTCATGCTGACAGATGAGGGGCTTATGCCTGAAATGTGTATCAGCCTATAGGATATTCTGAATAATGATGATGTAGAAATGCCCTGTGTCTATCTAGGCACCTAGTCATGACGATAAAAACACAAAATATACATACTTTTATTAAGAGGACTTTTATGTAATATAATGCAAACACCAAATAATAACTAGCAACTCTGTTTGAAACAGTGGGGAACTTACCCAGTGAGAGAAAAAGCCCCTACCAGATCATCTCCAATAAATATCAATCTTTATGCCATTATCAGTTTGGATTCATCTATAAACCAAACTATATCCTATAAACGAAAGGTAACTCTACCTATATGTCAATCAAGGTAAGAAGGAAAGGATATCAAAAAGCATGTATCAAACAACTCAAAGTAGCATTCTATCAAAAACCATATATCAAATTTTGATAGAATGCTACTTCCTTTGTCATGTCCCTCTGTAGAGCCAAATGTCCAACAGTACTTGATCTAGAAATAAGTTGATCAGTACACTCAAGCCTATAGTAGTCTTCTTGCCTCAGTCTGAATGGACAAGTATAAAGAGTGAAGACTCAATAGGACCTCAAGAGAATTACATGGAGTCATTGATATGGCCCTAATAATAGCAAGGCATGCAGTATGCTACAAACTTTACAACTTTGACAATCCTTGAAAATCATCCTAGAACACCAAAATTAAAGCAGCAAAAGTTTATTTTAGATTGAACCACACAGTAAAAATTCAAAAGAGTGGTGATAGACCCAATTTTCCCAAAATATGTCTACATACCAGAAGATACACTGGTCTTATCTAACACCTTCTCAAGGTTTATAACAGAATAGAGTCAAGTAATAACTCAAAGTACTTGATCAAAGAGGAAAGAGAATCAGAGAAGGGATTCAAAACTCATGAGTAAAAGGAATAATAACAGTTTTGTCAAGACTTCAATGCTTAAGCTGTCACACCTGCACCAAGTCGGTACACAAGTCAGTCCTATTTGAAGAAGGACTGATAGAGTACTAAGAAATTCTCTGTGCAAAGCAAGAAAATATTCTCTTTATAACCCTGGGTATACAACTCAGAACTGTTAAGGTCCCTCAGCAGATAATCTGCAATAAGTGCGAAATAACATCATCACCTTGAGGGAAGCTTTGCATAACATACACTCTCAAGTAAAATCACTGTATTATGATGGCATAACAAGGAGTCAAAATGACCAAACAGGAGCAGGACAGATCCATATTAAAATGTAGCATTTTTGATAGCCTCAGAAGATATCCTATTGAAAGCTTGAATTTGGAAAGTACAGTCGACCCCCCTATAATGCAATAGATACGTTCCACTTTATAAGAATTTCACATTGTAGGAATCCTTAAATACATGAGCCAATCACAGCCAGGCACGTGTGCAGTTTACAGACTATAGCTGTTTGAAAGGTTTTCTTCCATAAAATTAATAGATTCTAGACTAATTTGACTGAACATTTTCAAAACATGTATAATTTTTGGGAATAATCTGTATAAACTATGCTATAAACAAAAAATTGTAGGATTATTTACCAAGTGTGCACCGTTTGACGACGCCATTGCTTAAGCTTGTTTTCGTTGTGGAGCAGTGCACCAAACGGCGGGCGCATTTTCTGACAAGTTATTTTTCTGCAAAAAATTCGTTGAACTTTGGAGATATCATTAATAGAAATAATTTTTATGGCTGTTGAATAAGAAATGTTTTTTTCACAAGAAATGTATAAAATTACAGTACTGTATTAGACTTACAGTACCTAATTTATATACTGTAAACTCAACTTATCCACCTAATTTACTCAAACTCAACTTACCCACCTAATTTACTCAAACTCAACTTACCTACCTAATTTATATACTGTAAACTAAACTTACCCACCTAAACTCTCCGTAGCATGTAAGTAGTTCAGCTGCTTGTCCACTATTGGTCCAGATTCGACCAATCCTGTCACGACACGAGTCGGCGATGACGTTTTACCGCATTTTACGAGTCTCTTTTAGCGTCTTTATACAAATGCAGTCACAATTATTTCGCCACGATATACAAATCTGCATTATATGAACCCGCGTTATAGGGGGGGTCGACTGTACCTGAATCTGTTTAATAAGAAAAAAATCCAGTTCTCAGTATGATGCTTCTTACTTTGGCATTTATGGATGTTTCTCTTACTCATTAATTGGACCCAGCCTTAGCACTCAGATGAGAAAATCCCAACAAGACACCAAAACATGGATCACCAAGCCTCCACCACAACAAGATAGAGATAATGAGGGTTGTGAAACTAAATAATAATCAATATATTTTAACAACTATTTTTAACTGTATTTTAACAAAAAATATTAACAATATTATCTCACAGATGCAAAAAGATCTTTCTATATTTCTTAAATTCGCTCCTTCTTTACTCTATGATCTTAGCTTTATCCTTTGTGGTTGCAACTTCCCATCATATATATATATATATACATATATGATGGGAATCTGCAATATATATATATTTTTCGGCTATTCTTCTGCAGTGGGGAAAAAGGGTTGGCAACCTGTCGAATGCACAGGAGGGGTATTTAAGACGACATCGACTAGTTATGAGGCTTTTTGTTTTTTCCTCTTCAGGAGGTTGGTAAATTGTACGAAGCATTGGTTAAGTTGAGGACAGTTTTCAGGTGCATGAGGCACAGTACAATCGGAATCAAGATCCATCAACAATTTATGTCTCGGATTTTTTTCATGGATCTCACACAATATTTAGTGCCCTTCAAGTGATGTGTGTTGTTGAATATTTATAAGGAAACATTATCATACATTGTGAAATATTCTTCTCTACTGTGGTTTCTTTGTTCCTGCAACGAATTGGATTATGGCGTATGAACTATCTGTGACTATAGTATTGTAACAGTGAGAACTTTAAGTGTGCATATAATTGTATCTTGTGAACCTATATATATATATGTACAATTACATATATTTTTGTGGTGTATATAAACTTATTGTTAAATTGCCTCTTTGTGCCATTTCCCCACGTGGTAAGTCACCTACACCTACAATTAGTGAGAATATTAAGTCTTATGATTTTCCACAATCCCAAAATATTTTAACATAATTTCTTTTATTCCTTCTAAGCTTAACTTGACTTGCTAAATCCCTCTTATGATATTCCATTCTAGTTCTAAACACTCTTATTGTCACTCTCACATAAGTCTCTCTTTTTCCAGTTAGAATCATACATACGCCTTCTCTATCTAAATGATTTAACTTTAATTTTATTGTTTGTAAATAATCAAAAGATATCATTTCTTTTATAAACTGACTTTATTTCTTTCTGTAATCTATGTCCAAAGCAGGAAACAAAGTGTAAAGATCTTTCTTTTTTTTTTTTTTTTTATGTTCTGTTCTGTCTTCTCTTTCTTGTTTTTAATTTCCATTGCAATTTTTTCAAAGATGAAAATCTTTGAGAAATTGCAATTTCTTTCTCATCTCATAGTTTAAAGTTACTAGTTCTTCATCAAATGCCTCTCAGGTTAATGATAATTGAAAGACTTTATTTACCAGCACTCTAAATATGGAAAGCTTATATGTTGTTGGATCAAACAATTCTTTGAAAGTTATATAAATATTGATGATAATTTTCCTCTATACAGTAATTGTGTTCAAAACTCACTTTCACACTTATAAACCCATAAATCTAAAAAATACATTTTTTTTTTAAAATAAAAATTGAATTTTAACATGGCCAACGGTAATTTAATAATAATATAATAAATATAATATAAATATAACTTTTAACAAAGATGAAACTTTGCTTCAGTCT
Source organism: Centruroides sculpturatus (assembly GCF_000671375.1). Lineage (NCBI taxonomy): Eukaryota > Metazoa > Arthropoda > Arachnida > Scorpiones > Buthidae > Centruroides > Centruroides sculpturatus. The sequence goes on from NW_019384342.1 coordinate 1,204,385, forward strand.
TTCTTTCTGTTTTTTTTTTTTTTTTCCTAAATTTTCTTCCTTTAACTTAAAATCCAAACTAACATGAGAGAGAAATCATAATGTCCTCAATTCCATGTTTATCTATTCAAGTGATTAAAAGAACATTTATATCTAATCATTTTAATTCTAACTTTTAGTAATACACACTTCCTTACTTTTTGCACATAGAAATAGTACATTATTTGATTATGCAAACAATAAAAAAAAGTTAAATCAGTTGGATAAAACTGGTGTATGTATGATCCCAGTTGGAAAAAAATAGAGTGATTTATGCAGAAGTGATAACAAGAGTACTTAGAACTAGAATATAAGAGCATAAGAGGGATTTGAGGATTGGAAAGATAGCAAGTTATGTTAAGCTTAGATAGAATTTAAAAAATTGTTAAAATATTTTGGGATAAAATTAAGATCAAAGAGTAAAGGAGAGAATTTAAGAAATATAGAAAGATCTTGATGTATCTGTGAGAAAAGCACAGAAGAAAAAATTATTAATAATAAGAACATAGAAAGTTTTTAATGATGGGCTATAGTGATGGTACTGTAAAAAGGTGTCTGCTGTCACTGTCATTATCCATAAAGTTAAAAAAATGAGGCATGCTGCAATAATGTCAAAGAAGCTATTTGAGGCTGCAGTGTGAACTTAAAGTAGTTCAGCAACTTTGTGTATAGAAGTAATTTCTTTTACCTGAGTATAAAAAAACATTTTAAATAGAAGCAGTTGAGGCCCAAAATTAGGCAAAATGTCAGAGGGGTAACAATTCTGATCCATCCAGAATATTTTTATCAGATGATGTGATAAGATATGCAGGTGATAAGCACTTAAAAAGTGTACATAATTGTCAAATGGATTCAAATCTAATAGTTAATTGATTAATTATAAATCCAAAAATGTTTTTTACAAATGTTTTTACAATTTTTATTTTGCCCTTTCTAACTTGGTGCTCTCATGATTTGTGCACCCACAGCAGTTTGCTCCAACTGCTCCACGGTAGCTACTCCTCTGGGAACATCTCTCATCTTCTATTTAATTAACAATTGTAACATGAATGAAGTCAAATCTTTTGGTTAGTTCAAAAATCCTTTGACACCATAATTATGGCTACATCTTGATTGGCTAAGAAGTAGTTACACAACTGGGCTAATGACTGGTCTGGTCAAAATATCATTGTTTTGCTTGAGTAAAGATGTGAAGAAAAAAAAAATATATTATATTGCTTTTTTTCTGTACATCAGAATATGAAATTTGAAACATTGATATTTTCTATTGTCATCATTCTGTTTTGATTATATTTCTTTGCTAAATTATAAAATTTATTTTTGTAATATCTTAATTTTATAATTATTTTATTATCATATTCTCATTAACAACTTACATTGTAATTTATTTATCTTACAAACATGTTTATGTTTTTAATCTCTCAGTATTTATTTTTATTAAAATTAAAATCTATATTACATAATAAATATTCAATTTTTTGCTTACCTTTTTCCATATTTTAGGAACCTTCTTCAGATAAAAATCATCAAAAATTTCTTCTAATTCTTCAGATAACAACTTTTCACCTTTAAGTCCATGTTTCAAATCTTGTAGAATGTATTTGATAATACATAACAATTTATTATAATTTTCAATCTGAAAAAATGAAATTTAATATTATCATAATTTCCTGTCTATAATCCACAAATGTAATGATTTGTCATAAAAAATAAAATAAAGCAAGTTTATCATTATATAATAAGAATGAATTTTCATTTACAAAATGTTTATTGACACATAATTTGTGTCATTTATTGCTTTTTTGGTATATCAGCAATTTACACTAATATTTATTATTATTAATTATTATACAATTATTTAAGAAATAATGCCATTTGTAAGAACATTTCATTAAAAAAATACAGTGGATTCCGCTTAATTGGGCCAAATCTCAAAGAACGGAAACCAAACTAATAAACTAATACATGATTTAAACATTTAATTGGGACAGTAGAAGAAAATTAATTTAGCAGTTTTTTATATATTTTAGGGATCTTCTGAAAATACTGTATATCAGCAGTACATACACTAATGTCATTTAGGCCTAACGGTTAGCAGAGACAAAGCAATTGTCTTTTGCTCGAGTAATTCAGTCTTTCCAGAGGGGAGTCAGCATAGCAGAACATATCACACCACGATCTTGTCTGAGGCTGACCTGAATTCGAGCTACTGACCCTGCTTAGGATTGGATCATCATTGGTCAATATATTCACAAAATTTAAAACAATGGGATCAGTTAAAAATTCATAAAAATTTTTGTTGTAAATTCTAAAACTTAATAAAATAATTTCTAGATTAAAACCAAGTAAAACTACTTTCTCTTATCCGACTTCGAGTGATTTATTTTAGCAGACAAACAAACAAAAAAAATTTTTTATGATTGGTCAATTTGAGCTGGTAACGAATGCTGCCGAGGAGAGATCATTGAGGAACACAATTGGTTAAATTTGAATTGGTGGCACATACATCTCAAGGAAGAGACCATTGGCAAAAAACATCACACAATGTGGCGGACCTAGAATAAAGCTATAACCAGCAAAACTGCTCATTGGTCAGCTGTCAGCTGTCGACAACTATATAAGCTCTGGTTATTGTGCTGAATAAAATATATCTGTATCTGTAATATATATAAGCCTGATGTAGAAGTGGGAAATTCAAGTTTGGATTTGTCATGCTGACTGTCTCCATCTCTTAAATCTTTGCCAAGATGCCAAGAAATGATTTTACATTTTCAAGTAAAATTATTTTGCTGTTTAAAATTAAAAGCCTGCCATTGGATACAAGACCATCATAGACTTACTGATATAACTGGTGTACCAAAATCTACCATTGTGTATCTCCTACAACAAGAAAATCAAGTGTGTGAGGAGTGGGCATTACAAAAAGAAATTCCAGGAACATCCAAAAGAAAGCATGATGGAAAAGATCTAGAAGTTGAAGAAGCATTAGATTGACGGTTTTCTATGGTTAGCAGATGAGGTGTAAATATCAGCATCCAGTGTTGAAGGCAAAGCCAGAGGAAACTGCTAAAAAGCTAAGCCACAATGATTTTAAAGCAACTGATGGTTGGTTGTCTCAATGGAAAGCAAGACACAATATCAAATACAGAAAAGCACATGGCACAAAGGGCAGTGCAGATAACGTAAGTGCTGAACAGTGGCAAAAAACTAAAATCCCTACTTTTTTAGAGAATTTTTGTTCAGATGATATTTACAACGCTGATGAAACCGGCCTCTATTATAGTGCTACGTTAGATGGCTCCCTGTGTTATAAGCCTATTGCATAAGAGAGCAATGGACCGCATTACTGTGTTATGTTGTGCAAATATGACAGATACCAACAAATGAAAACTACTAATTGTAGGAAAAAGTGCTAAGCCTTGATGCTTTAAAGGTATAAGAATAGAGAGTTTACCAGTAGAGTACCATGCCAACAGTAATGAGTGAAATTTTTCGGAAATGGCTTACGAGTTGGGACATAGATTTAAAACGTAAGCAAAGGAAAATTTTGTTGCTTCTCAATAATTGTGCTGCACATCCTGATTTAGATAATCTCAAAAATATAAGGCTGGAATTTCTTCCTTCTAATACAGCATCCTTAGTGCAACCTATGGACATGGGGGTAATGAAAAATTTAAAGATGTTGTATCGAGGAAAATTGATAAATTATATACTGGAATCTATTGAAGAAAACCTAATGACAAGTTCATCAACAGTCAGAGAGATCAGTGCAAAAATTTCCATTTTGCAAGCCATACAGTTTGTCACTGACAGTTGGTGAGCTATAAAAAGCAGCACAATACAAAACTGCTTTGTATTGTGCTGCTTATGCGGTTTAAAACCTTTGAATGTTTCTGAAATTTTGAGCAGTGAGGAAAATGAAGGCATGCTGCAAGTTCTTATCATCAATAATGAAGAATTTTCAACAATAGATGACAATTTACCGTGTTACGATGAAAATAAAAACTTTGAGGATGCAATTGTTATGTCATCAAATTCTTCAAACATCAAAAATTTGACAAAAAAGTGATGATGATAATGACCCACCTGTGCTTGTGACAAATCATGAGGCAAAGAAATTTATATTTGGATTACAGTGTTATTTTATGCAAGAAGGCAACAAAGAAAGCCCCACATCTGCACTGAATATCTGTGCTGATTTTGAAGAACTGCAAAATTTTAGAAGTAAAAAACAGACTACTGTGAGATCAGCCGGGGGTACTACTCCACTGTGATAATTAGTACCACTTAATCGGCGCTAGTTTGTAAAACTAGTTCTCTTGGTTTCGGATCTTGTGATCCAATCCTATGTCAAGATTTTGACCGGGAGGGCTTTTGTAAGAGATCCAAATTGTAGGAGTCGGATCTCTTCGTCAGGATGCTGACACCAGTTAATCACATTTATCTTCCGCGGATTAACACGCAAATAGGGATCTGATTCAGGAAACAATCCAGAGACATGTCTTAAATAGTAAAGTAGTAAAAGTTAATATATCTAAAAATAACAATATTCTACAAAAAAGGGAATTAGATTAACAATCAAATCAAACGATCAAGATGACGAATAAATTACTCAAACGCATCTAGAGAGAAATATTCTTAACCTATACATTTACGAGAGAGAGAGCTCACAATTCCTTAAATAACATACAACCTGTTAAAGGAGCTTTGTCTTCTTCTTATTGGTGAAGGTCCTTCATTGATAACTCAGGATTAACTTGATAGGGGACGACTATGGCGTTGGTCTGCTGGCATATGTGTGGAGTCCTTTCCACTCTCCGATCTACGGATGAACTCTTAAGGGCGTTGGCCTTAGAGAGCAATTGAGTGGAGTCTTCCGAACGCTAAATTTGGAGCTGATTGCCACTTATCATTTATCTTAACACAATTCTCGAGATTAGTCGAACTTGCTGAGGTAACCCTTCACAATAACAATGTAATTAATGAAACATTATCTGGATTAGTAACAAAGGAAGATTTATTAAGATTTACAGAAACTCAAAATAAAGAAACTAGCAAAATTATGAAGGATATTCAATATACCATGCTTACCAATAGGGAAAACATATCAGATGATTTTAGTGGAGGCAACGACTCTTGTCCTTCGAGTTATAGGGATGTTCTAAAGAAAGGATTAAAACCAATTCTTAATGTAAGTGAGCCGCCTCCGCCAAAATACACAGTACTAGTTTATAGCAATAAGAAAGAGGCTACTTGTGAGGAGACAAAAAAGCAATTAACAGACAATCTGAATCCTGGAGTGTTAGGTATAGGAGTACGAAATGTTAGAAAAATAGGAAATGGAGGTATCGCTGTGGATTTACAACACAAAAATGAAGTCAAATATTTTAAAGAGAATGCAGAAAAAATTCCTAATCTAAGTGCAAAATTACCTAAAAAAAGATTACCTCTGATAAAAATAGCATCAGTACCTAAATGTGTAGCTAAAGAAGATCTAATCTTACAAATTTTTGAGCAGAATGGATATCTATTAGATACTTTTACTGATAGAATCTTTGCTGAACAGGTACACATTAAGTTCTCATTAAATGAGAAGAATACTGAAAATGTCTCCTGGGTACTGGAAGTAACTCCAGAGATCAGACAAAAGATGATAAAAGCTGGGAAAATTTATCTACAATGGTCTTCATGTCGTGTTTATGACTACATTCCAGTAATACAGTGTTACAGATGTCTATCTTTCCATCACTTTGCTAAACGTTGCCCTGAAAAAGAAAATATATGTAGTCACTGTAACGAGAAGCATCTATTTAAATGTTGTCCGAATAAGCAGAATCCACCCAAGTGTATTAATTGCTCCCGAGGAAATTTAGACAATAACGATCATAACACCATGGATAAAAATTGTCCAGTTTATATTAAAGAGAAAGCTAGACTTCAACAGATGACTTTATACAGTTGATATATATTCGTGATGACTACATTGTTGATATACTTTTGTATTGACTGCATTATCTTCTACTATGTTTAGCACTTCTCTCTTTAAATGTGAATTCTCTGTTTGATAATTGATTGTCGTTAATGCTTCATATGTAGCTAAAATATTTAAGATGTCATGCATCATATGTGATTTCTGTGATACTACGTACCATAATATAATTGAAATATGTAATGTGTAATTATGATATATTCTAATATTGAACATATTGTTCAATTACTTTGTACTTTACTATGACACTGTACCTTTAACTTTGTTCTCTATTACATGAAATTTAATTTGTATTTATTTGATTATATTTATTTTATTGTTAATATTTCCATTATATATTACATATAATCTGTATTAATTATTTCTGTATATTATGTTTATTTATTATATATAATTTTACTCTGTATTCTATGTTATACAATGCATTGAATTATCGTTATATATCTTGTATATTTAATATATTCCTGGTAATGCTAATTGTGGGGCCAGGAAATGTGTATTAACACGTTGAATAAAATGAATGAATGAATGAATGAATGAATGAGTGGAGTCTGGTCACTCTCGGATCTGCCGACGAACTCCTCGAATTCGGCTGAACTTTGACTATATCTTAGGATTTACGACCAATTATCATTTGAGGCTTCATCCACGTGAACGGATGGAAAGGGGGATAAAGGAGGGGGTAGACAGTTCCCATCGAAACAAGATTTCTAACAGAGGAGAAAACAGAGGGTGCTCATACTTCCGTCAAAGGAAGTGACTCTCCTAGCTGTTTTCCCACGCTAGTAAACATTATTTTCCTATCATAATGGAAGAATATTTAATTTTAAATTATTATTTTAGACCCGGGGCTATTTGAATCTCACACTACACTTGATGCATTTTTGCAAAATTAAAATTTAAAATTGTAAAATTTATCATGAAAAGTAAGTGTTATTTTTTCTGCACAATTTATAGTACGAATATTTTCTGTATTTTGCTTTAATAAAGCCAATTATCATTTTTTTACTTACTTAGTTATTTATTTATGTATAACATATTTTATTTTAGAAATTATTATTAGTTCGTTTAATTGAAGGCACCCACTTAATTGGGCCAAAATAGATTAGTCCCAATGTATCCCAATTAAGTGGAATTCACTGAATTTTCAAATCTAGGAAAGATATTAAACAAGTTATTTTAAAGTGGTTCAATAAAAATTTACAATTCAGAATTATCCATAACATAAATCAGTGATTAATTTATGACCTCATGACTTAAGATGGCCAAAACTGGTATATTGAAAAACTACCTTTGAGTCAAAACAATTGGTTACTCTCATTAATGGGCAGGATATAACAATTAAATATAAAATACAGCAAAACTTCTCTAACTCAAATATTTCTTTAGTTCAAAGAAAATGAAGCATCCAGCAAGTCTCAGGTCTAATGTCTCTAACTTGAATTTCTTAACTTGAATTTTCTCTAACTCAAAGTTTTTCATGATCTCCCAACTTCTCCATCTTCCCCCAAGTGATCCTAATTATCAGATTTCCATAATATTTTCCGACAGTTTTATCTACTGTCCAACACCAATTTTCAATGTTCCAGTTCAAAGTGAGAGGTCCTCTCGTTTTTTCTCAAAGTATCTCAAAGTACCTGCAAAACTGTTCAATTCTATTAGTTACATTGAGCATTTTGCTGAAAGGCATTACATGGGCTGTTTAAAACAAAAAAAAAAAAAAAACTATCAAAGATTCTTTATATAATGCAAGAGAGGTAGAAATACAAATCTATTCAAAATCAGAATTTTTTACTCTATTGTTCTAACTTGAATCATCTGTAACGTGAAGATTTTTTCTGCTCCTAGGAGCATTGAGTTTGAGAAGTTTTACTGTATAATGCAGTAAAGAGCAATAAATGTTAGACTTGTTAAGGTTGTAAAAGACTGTGATATAACTGATTAAACTCATAGAACTCATTATGTAAACACTGAACAAAAATACAAATTGTCTAATGGAAGGTCAATCGAAGTGCTAGAGAAAGGAAGAGTAAAAGGAGGTTACCATGACTAACAATTCCTTAAGGGGTTATCACCAGTACCATCAATCTTTTATTATATAATAAAAAACTTGTTACAAAATCACTATAATAAAATATGACATATATGTATAGACTAGTGTTGCAACGAATAGTATATTCGGCCTCAGGACGAATACCGAATATTCAGCCAGGAGCATAGCCGAATAGCCAAATATTCGGCCAAACTATTCAGCTCGATTAACGCATGTACGAAAATTGGTGCAAAAACCGCATTATGGCAAGGAGCCTGCTCTCTATTGGCCCACTGTCACTACGCTTCACCAATCGTGCTAATTATTGACAGTTCAGACAAAGAGCGTCATGGCAGTACGTGATATGTGATGATATCAAATGTGAATAACAATAAAATGACCTACACATGTACGTAACGAAAGAAGAACAGAGAAGGACCGCAAAGTGAAAATGTGAAAATAAATATGAAATTAAGTTGATAACATAATTGAACAAGTCGATTATGTTATCAACTCAATAAGCTGCCTCAAACAAGTCAAGGCAGCTTATTGGCATGAAATTCGTGGCCGTCAATGCCAAACAATTGTTGTCATAGACTACAGAAAGCTAAATGCTTGTAATGAAAGTCACTTAGCATGCATGGGCGAAAGCCTGGGGTCATTCGGGCTACCAAGCTGTTTTGAATCCGTGAAATCATAACTGTGACTTATACCGACGTCCTATCTGTCTCTTTTCTCTGTTATCACCAGGCTATGAGTCACATAATTGTAAAATGGGAAATCTACGATGGAAAAGTGAAGAATCGAAAGTATCATGAGGGCATATTATAATGTATGCATAGGCATACGTAGACTAGAGCAATAAAGGAAAGAGATAGGGAAGAGCAAAGATGAGCGTTTAAAAAGAAGGATAGGCAGGGTCAGACCCTCAGATGTGCGACGATTCTCAAACAAATAGGTGTGTACACGTGCTGATTAGTGATAGGTGTAATTATAAATTGTGAATACATGTGACTAATATTATTTTCTTTTTTATTTTGTGAATGTGTGAGGACCCAAATGGGGTCCAAAAGAAGGCAATTAACGACTTTTTGAATGAGTCAAGTTTCGTAGCGCGAAAGAGCAAACTTAAAGATTGGATTTAAACAGTGAATCTTTTGTCTTGTTAAAAGATTTTAAACAATAGATAGAGTAAAGTCGAGGAAAACGAGGTTGGAGAGGAGTCGTGTTCCAACGCGACGTTGACCTCTCCCGCACCCTTCAGTGGGGTTTCGAATTATCACCATGTGACGAGGAGAAACCAATAGAGAGACGATGGCATCGGAAAAATCGATAAAACCAGGTTTTCGGGAACTTTACGGGGTCTTGGGTTTTGGTGCATAGTGCTCACCTGCTGGGATTTGGTGCTCATGACAAAGACACAACGAAGGCTCTTTCGACGCCCTAGGAACTGGTTTTGCCAACCCGTCACATCCAGAATAATCGAGATTCAATTCGTCCACCGAGGACATCTCTACAAGTGCTGGTGCGTGCCCAGGGGCCAACATTCTGTGTCCAGCATGCCGAAAAAACCCAAGGACCAATCGAACTGTCAAACTTTTCCATTTTTATTGGAACTGTTATAGTAACCCATCGTTGGATAGGCTTCTGCCTGATATATTGAACTATTGTAAAAACAATTTACGTATTTTATTAAACGGTTTCATATGGTAAACCTGTCTCAGTGAGTCATTCCGCGCCCACACGATAGTAATAACCACTCGGCTGTCGAAATCTCCTCACCCCAATCGGCTAACCTCAAAAATGTTACAAGTTATAAATAAATATAAACAAACAACGCTAACCCGATAACATTAAATCTAAATACCAAAATGATTGATTTACTGTGTTTTTGTTATTTCTTACTCCTGTTTTTAGGTATTCGGTATTTGGCCGAATAGTGATTAAATATTCGGTATTTGGCCAAATAGCGAAAAATAGGCCGAATACCAAATAGTAACCGAATATTCGTTATATCACTAGTATAGACATAATATTTATTAATAACTTCAGTTGCTTTGACAAAAATTACATCCTATATAACAATAGTTCCTGTTTACTCATGTTTAATTTCAACTTTGATTTTTGAGAGGATGTGACACAAACCCAACAAAATTATTTATTTATTATTGCAATTATGTATTTATGTGTTTATTCTTGGTATTTATTTTACTTTATTTTTTATGTTATTATTTTTGAATTAGTTTAAAGTTATGCATTTGTTCTTTTTTTAGGATTTGTTAATGGTCCGATCACCATATTTAAATTTTGTATTATAGAGTTTCTGAAACTATGAGTCATGACCCAATATTGGGTTGTGTTAATATTCCAGTGGGTTGTGAAATGATACTATCTTCTGCAAAAATACTTGTATTACTGAAATATTCTCTAACAACTAGGAACAATAGATGCATATGTTAAGTCCAGAAAATTTTTAGTAACGTTTTCTTATAATTATTATTGTTGTCTAGTAATAGAATTAAAATTATAGAATGTCCATAAATGAAATTGATTTCTCTTTTCTATTTTGAATAACATCAAAATAGATAATTTTACATAAAATTATAGTCATAAAGCCATTTAAGTTGTAATGGTTTTGAAAATATTTCCTTGTTTATTCAAAATTTTAAATTTATTGTCATGCATAACAATAAATTATAAAAAGTAAATAACAAATATACTTTGGCCTAAGCAGATCAATAATAATTTTTAAAGAATTTTTTGTTTTTGTGTTATATATAAAATGATATTGACAAAATCTTACAATCTGAAAAGTACATTTTAAAAAAGGATTTACTAAGTTTATAAAAAACTTGTAATATTTTTCAAAGTAAAATACTCCTGAATAATTTTGAAACAGTGTTTTATTTACAATCATCAGTCTTACATTTTTAATAGTTAAATTTCATCTAAGTGGTATGGTTGCTGTATAATGTTAATAGATTTAAAAATCACTTTAACCCTAATAGGTTGATTTTTCACACAGCTAGTCCAAGTTACTTTTCTCTTTCTTGGGTGCTACATTGGTTAAATATATAAATCACAAAAAAAAAAGTTTAGCACAAAAAGCAATGTTTACCTCGTGCACACCTAACAGCAACTAAAATTTGACACAAAAAAAAAAAAAAAAAAAAAA
>NW_019384343.1:0-6912 GCF_000671375.1 Centruroides sculpturatus
AAAATTTAACTTCTATAATAAAGAGTGTAACTTCAACAAAAAAGATAAATACACTCTTCTTAAACTGCACTTACTAAAAAATAACTACCATTTACTAACCTTTAACATTTACAAAGAAATAGGAGCAGCTACTAACAGAAAGATAATATTTAAAATGAACCCAACAGTATATCAGATGCTATGTACGGACAAAGATCCTATAGACCAGAACCTTATTTCTGGAGTTTACAGAATACCTGTACAAGACGAGAGGTAGCAAAAAGAACTGTACTACGTTGGAGCTACAAGGCAGTCATTAAAAGAAAGAATAAAAGAGCACAAAACGAATGTACAGAAGGAGCAACCCATCATGGCTTTAGCGACATACGTTATAGCAGACCCAACAGAGGTATCAGTGAAATGGGAAAGAGCAGAAATAATACATAAGGTACAAGACAGGTGACATATTAAATATGCAGAAGCCTGGCATATTCATAAGAGCAATCTGGCAGGACAGGCTATAAACTTCAAAGAATCATATAAAGTATCCGCAGCATGGCGAGCGGGTGCATTATGAACGTATCAGCATAAAGAAAAAAGCACAGACAGACATTAGTAGAAGCCAGTTATATCATCTATTTCTTTATTATTAATATGTATTTTTATTTTTGTGTTAGTATATGCATATATTTGTACATTATCAATCCATAGATTCTATTTATTTATTTTTGGACTTGCGCAATAAGTGCTGAGAAAGCGTTTTAATGTTAAAATGTTCTATAAACGGTATCGTTCATCATAAATCAAAAATTGTTCATTCAATCCTGACGAAGGTCAATTAATTTGATTGAAAACGTTAGATTACATTAATGAAATAGACTGCATATTAAAGGTTAGTAAAGGGTAGTTAAAAGATATATATTTTCAGAACTGCTTAGCTTTCTTGTCAAATGTATCTCAAGTAAGGCAGCTCAGAAAGAATAGAAGAGACTGAAGCTTGACCACCTAAACTTTTAAAGAATTAAAAGTTTAAACTATGTTTCCTTCTGTCTAAGTTCTTTAATTTGAGATTCATCTGACATTGGAGTTTAGTAGTATGGGAAACTTTTTCTCTTTATTGAATTTGGAATCTTTGAATTAATTTAACAACACTTTAGCACTTTTTATCGTCATTGTAGTGAATTCTTAATCCAGTTGATGATGATAATGGCATTCCTATTTAACAGATATATTAAAGAAACTTTTAATTAATTTACACTTACACCATTTAAAAAAAAGGGAGAAAAAACAGAAAATTCTGTTTTTAAAATCAAATTTTTACCAGATTTGTTTTAATTTCTAAAATAATTATTATTGAATCAAATTTCTTTATTTATCTAAATAAATTTATTTCTCAGCTTGTTTTCTGTCCATTCAAATTGATTGTTTTAATAAACAAAGTTTTATCTGTTTCAGCCTTTTCTATATATATTATATTTTTAATATTTATTAATTATATTATTTTATTGATTGATAAATATTAATTTAAAATACATTGGAGGAATTCACTTAAACATCTATTCAGGAGCAAAGGAGATCTTTCTAGCATAGCATGAGTATATGCGTGGGGTGAATGCTTATTCTGGCTCAAAAATAATGAAAGGAAATCAATTTGAGATGATTTAGCTTAACATACAAATAATGTGTGACTGTAAGGGATAAAGACAACATTGATAAATTGATACAGAATATGTTCAGCAGCAGTATAAAGATGTAGATTTTCAAGTGTGGTGTTATGTATGGCACATAAAACATTTTGGTGGTCACCATTTTATGGGCCTTTCTTATATGTTTCTCTAGTTTGCCAATATCCTGTGGCACTGCTGGGTATGCATTGTATACTGCTTTTAAGTGATCACACATGAAAAAAACCAGAGGGGTGAAATCTGAGGAACACAGCAGACTTCAAATGGTGCTGTGCTGTCCTATCCAGCACTTGCTAAACTGATCTGTGAGCTACTGATGAACTGTACATCTATCAGGGAATGAGGTGGCATGCTATTATGCAGGCTCTAAACTTGTAGTTGTATTAATGTCAAGTCTTCAATTCATTCATCTACCATCAGGTTTAGGATGTTCAGATATTTGGAGCGCTGTCAATGGTTGAATAGCTGCTCATCCCAAATCCCACATCAAATATTTAACATAAAAGGTACTTGGTGTCATGTATGTCACATGCATTGTGGAGCATGCTCTGCCAAATGGGGACATTATGACGGTTATACACTCTGTTCTGGAAAAACAGTCTCATGTGTTCATAAAATACACTGAAGGAGTTGTTTGGCATGCTGTAAACTTAATGTTCTGTTTACCACTCATATTGCTATGCAGCATCTTTTTGTGAGGCCCCAGAAATAGCCCCTCAAAAGAAAGATATAAAAAAATTTGTTAAGTTAAATTGTCAAAAAAACAAATTATGTGTTGAATCGGTGATACCGGTTCAACACATAATTTGTTTTTTTGACAATTTAACTTAACAAATTTTTTTACCGAAAAACATACCGAAAAACAAAATTTTAGAAAATAAAAGAAGAAAATTTAAAAAGTTAAGATGCCGTTTAGAAAATAAAATGAAACTAGAAAAAAATATCAAAATGAGTGTAGGTGTCATAATCAACAATTAAATGCAATCAGAGTCTAACAGATGGTGTCAGATAAACCATCTTCAGCCGACCTTTCCCACAAACTATATGAAGCTCCATTTGCACCTGGAGACAGGTGGAAAACCAATTAGAAAACGATGATGTAAGGTCTGTCCAATTAGCAAAAAGCCGATCTCGAAAAACTTATAAAAACACCAATTCCAAGGACAACGAGGCTTCCTGTAAGACTTCCACTAGACTTCTGTTGTGTTTGTGTATCTCTGTTTTTTTGGACCTCCGTTAATCTTTCGTGTACTGTCTCTCAAGACTTTGAACATTTTACTCAACACTGTCCAGGGGCCCCTACAACACTGGACCAGATTGCCGCCAAAAACCCCTATGACACTGAATCAGGTCGCTGCCGAAAACCCCTACAATGCTGGACCAGGTCGCTGCCGAAAATCCCTTTGACACAGGACCATATCGCTGCTGAAAACTCCTACGATGCAGGACCTGATCACAACTGAAATTCTACAACATAGGACCAGATCAGATCCGAAGACATCTTAAAGTTCGGAATCTGAGGACCTTTCCAACAAAAAAATTTATGTAAGCATTTTCGATCAAGAATAAATGGTTTGCCTCTGTAAAACACTTGTCTTTTGCTGCCTCATAAAACCGCCACCCACATACGCATAGACCTTAGACTATCCTGATGGTAGGGAATAAAATTCTCCCCCAATCAGTGTTCTTATATTTTGCACGTTATACTGGTTGCAGATAACAACAGAATGGGTGTGATGTAATATCTGATATATTTGTTTTCACTGCACAACTACAACCTAATCTAATCAAAGCTGAAAAGATCTCTTTTCCCTGAGTTGTTTACATGGACACTACATATACAGCAGAAACTCCATCAATTAGGATAGTGTGAACCGCCGGGGAGGTCGGGAACTGTCGACTCTCCCTTTTCAGCTACAGGTCATTAAACCTGCTCACTTGTCAAGATGGCTAAATTTCGAATGTGGTCCCAAAGGGTCGGGATTCTTTCTGTCAGGTCGAGTGGAGGAGTTGAGAGGGGTCGTCGACAAGGTGTAGGCGATATGTGAGTAAAAGGACACCATTTAACAATGGAAACAACGATTTATTAGATTAACAAAAAATAAAGATTACAAAATTCACTAGTTCCTAACTCATGGAGAGAGAGTTTACAATTATTTGTTCCATATCTCTAGTAGATTTTAATGTAGGCACAGAGTTTGACGTACAAAGTAAAAATTCCCAGAGACTTAATCCTTTCAGACCATAGATGTGAGATTCCCCCAAGGAGGGGGAAAGAAGTTGCTTTTATAGCTTCGGGCAGGGGAAATTAGTCAGGTGATCCCCTATTGTGTGAGGTAGAGTTGGTCCTGCAGGTATGAAGGTTAAAGTTGTTCCCGGAACCAAAACAAAATGACGAATTTGGACTTTAACTATAAATTTTTTGTCTTGCAGCAGAGGAATGTCATTATTCAAGGGTTGAATGTTTATATTAATGATGAAAGTTATAAGTTTCTATCGATATTTGATTTTTTTTTCCAACAATGTTATTTTAACGAGGAGGCGACAAATTTATGTCAAATACGTCAAAAATTTAGGGGGGGGAAATGAACAATTTTGGCCTTACTCTGAGGTCGGATCTCACAATAGTGAGTGGACAGTTAATCAAAAACCATGCCTAATGGAATTCATATTTTCCAATAATGCATTTTCATTTATTTGACATCATAAATTCAGCAGAAAACTGAGAATAAAACCAAGCACATTGTAGCTTGGTTTCATTTTTTTTAATGTCAGAAATTGTTGATGTTTCTACTTTGTAAAGTTTTGCTAGATTTGTACCATTTTTGCCTTTTTCCAAATATTTTAAAATTTACATTTTGGTGTGTATTATCAAAACCACCTGTTTTTAAGGCTTTTGAATCGATTTTAGACTGCAACATAATTCAAAAATGGACACAAGGTGTAGTCACTGTTTCCTATTTGTAATTCTTGTATACAAATAAGAGAGAGTAATTGCATTTTGTGTGTTCATTTTTGAACACAAACTTCTTTTGTAAAAACACATTCTTTTTTTTCCTTACAGAAGAGTTACATTATCTCCTGATGGGGAGAAGAGTAGAAGAGACATACTATACTATATTATATTTTCAGAATGCTTCTGGATGATTGAGATCTGGATAATCAATGTTTTTCTGTATCTATAAATTTTTTAAGATGTTAAATATATAAGAATATAGTAACAGTGATTGGATCCCCAATTAATTAAACTTGTTTAATGAAATTTCTGTTATATATATATAATTTTAATTTTAATTTAATAAATTCTTTATTCATATTAAGGAATCTTTGTTACAGGGGGTAATGATTAAGGAATAAGCAATACAATCATAAGTAATTATAATCAATTTAATTATTTATATAAGAAAAAAAAATTAATTAATTGAACATCTAGTTATTTCCTATATTGAGCATTCAAATCATTAATAATTTGGTTAAAGAAATTAACAATTTTATACATATTTATTTTCGTTAAATTGCCCAATTTAATTCTATAATCAAATTCATTATTTGAAGAAAATATTCTTAGAGTTTGAAATTGTTGCTGATATTTTTTCAACGCTGTACAGTCTCTGATTAGATGAAATGCAGAAAAGCTGCTGGAATTACACCAATAACATGATTTGGTAAAATCTATATAATTATTATTCACAATTAAGGAGAATTTATTTAGTCTCAATTGTAGTAATATACGTTTAATATTTAAATTTGTATTCATTGTGATAATGTTTGATTGAGTGGGAAAACTTAAGATATGCAAGTACCAAGGATGATATGTTGAATTGAGTAGAGAATTTTGATCACTAATTATCGATTGTGAAATCGCTGAATCCATCATCATAGTGTAGGCATTATTCCAATTATCAATCGAGTTGTCAAGTAAGATAGTAGATACACCAAATGACTGTAATATTTTATTAAATTTGTAGAACCAAGTTGTATTACTGGTATTATTGTTTTCCATTTTATTTTTCATTATATGAAGTAAAAACGTAATATTATCATCTTTAGAATGCATTAAACGGTAGTAAAATCTGATTAATCTTTTCATAAAGAATGGAAAAATCTGACATCTGTTTGTTTCTAGGCGAATAGCATAACCAGGTATAGTACGTTCGAGTTTAAATATTTTGCGTAGATAGATAATATGGAATTTTTCCAGGTTATAAAATAAATCAATGGCCCAAATCGGACTGGCATATAAAATAGTTGACATTATTATTGAGTTAAACATTCTCATATGAAGATTTAAGTTTGAGATTTTTAAACTAGCTCCTAAATAGAGAGTATTATTTATTAATTGATTTATTTTATTATTAAGATATTTCATATGTGTTTGGAATTTACCATTCCAGTTGAACATTATACCCAAATATTTTATGTTATTGACCAATTCCAACGGTTGATTATTTATATAAAATGATTTCTCTTGATTTGCCAGTTTAATATTGTTTCTGAATATTATTATTTTTGATTTATCAGTATTGATCGTTAAATAAATAGATTTCAGATAGTCGTTCACTTTATTAATCTTATGCTGTAGAGTAACTTTTGTTGGGGCCAATAAAACCAAATCATCTGCGTATAGAATGTAGTGAAATGTTCTTCCATATATATTAATGCCTTCTGAATCATATAAGAATAGCTTATCTATTTCATTAATATAAAAATTAAATAGATAGGGAGACAATGGCTCACCTTGTAAAATTCCTCGATTTATTATAATTTCAGGATATCTCTGTTTTCCGTATACTATATTGATTTTGTAAGAGGAAAAAAGTTCCATAATTGTAGTTGTAAATTTGGTACCTGCACCAAATACTTTTAATTTGTTAACCAAAGAGGGTACGTGAATAGAGTCAAATGCTTTAGTAATGTCAATGAATGCAGCATAAATTTTTCTTCGTTTTTTCTTTAAGTATATTTGAATTAGTGAGTTTAATAAGAATATGGCCGATTCAGTTCCTTTGGATTTTATAAAAGCAAACTGTAAATTCGAAATTAGTTTTTGATTTGTCGTCCATTTTTGAAATCGTAATGCCAATATTGATGTGAAACATTTCCTTAAAGTTGATAGAAGAGCGATAGGACGATAGTTTTCTGGTGATAATCTATTTCCTTTTTTATGGATCATAAGTAGTTTTACAGTATTCCAAGATGACGGATATATTAATTGTTCGTAAAAATAATTATATATTTCAAGTAGTAT
>NW_019384343.1:12276-91614 GCF_000671375.1 Centruroides sculpturatus
ACTAGCTGCAAGGACCCGCTTCGCTGGGTTTTTATTTGTTCGTACATTTGTATGTAATATAGTGTTTTTATATATAAAATACTGTTTTTCTAAGTAATCTAGCTGCAAGGACCCGCTTCGGTGGGCAAAAAGTAACGATAGTGAAGATTAAGATAATTACATTATAGCCAATCTTACCCGTTTTCACAGAATGCAAGAATTTGGTCCCTGTCTCCAGACTAATTAGAGAATTTTTACGTCTAGTCAAACGAACTATTTTCAATTTGATAAATTTTCTGGAACGTTCACAATCGTTCTATAATTGAATCAATTCGAATTTAAAACGGTTCGAACATTTTTAAAATCGAAATAGAAAATCTTCCACTTTCAACCACTTTCAAGCCCATATCTCCTGCACCCTTATAGCTATCGAGACGCAACCACCATAGTGCACGAATGGAGACTTGGGGCTACCACCACATACAAACACCATTCATGTGCGATGTGTAGTTTTGGCTGAAAAGTGAAATATAGGGACACACACGTCCATTTATAGATATAGATATAGATATATATATATATCTGATATATATATATATCAGAATATATCTGATATATATATCAGAAATTTTTGTAATTTCACAGATTGGATTTTAAGTCAAACAATAGATTTTACTGATCAAATTGATCAATGTTATTAATAGTATAAAATATAGTATTATCTATGTTGTTTATTATTTTCAACTTGCTTTATATTTAGTAAAAATTAAAAATGAGAAAGTTTTGCATGGAAGAAAAACCTATATGACTAAATAATGCATTAAAAATAGTGGATAAGGAAACCACAAGAACTGAATAATTTCACTTTATTGATACCATAAAGGTATGCTATAGTTAAAACAATTTATAGGAAGCATACATTGTACTAGAGATGTTTTGTTTGTTATGTTGGTTTTTAATAACAAAATTTTTTTTTTCTTGACAAGTTACCAAATATACAGTATATAAATTTAAATAACAAGTTTTTAAGATTTGTTGTACTTCAAATTAGTCTCATACTTACCACTTTCTCCAGAAAAACTCATGCCATGCATCTGCTTTTTTTACGTATTGCAATATTTCTTAATATATTGCAATATTAATATCATATGTTTACAATCTCTACAAAATTACTTGTATAATTACAATAAATAACCATAGCTAGACATAAATATCAATAAACTACAAAAAGTAAATGTAATAAAAATGAAAACAAAACATTTTCTTCCATTTTAAATGATCATCATTGGGTTTGAAGAATGCATATTTTAAAAATAGAACATAAATTCAAAAAGTGGAAATGTTGTGAAATACATACATGTCTATTGCAGTGTTTAACACTTTGCTTCAATCCTGATAATACATCAAGTAACAATTTTTAAAAATAAAAGAATTTTACAAAATATACATCTTAATTCAAGACTTATAGTAGGTCATAGAACACCCTCTATGTGGTTGAAAGAGATTCCATCTGCTTGTAATTAATTGCCTTGCCTCTTTTAAAGGCCTTGAATATTTCTATTTGTTCAAGATATTTCATGCTGCTGGGTCTTCACAGTGGTGTAAATAAACAAGCATTATCAAATTTAACCTAAACATTGTTATCATCGGCAAAAGTAGCTAGTGCTGTTGTGGAGAACCCGTTACGAATTGTATATTGATGCTCTTTAATCTTCATTTTCAGGCATCAAGCAGTGGCCCCAATATTTGCGTGGATGATTCATAAGTCTTGAATTAAGACATACATTTTTTATTTTTAGATTGTTACTAGTGTTATCGGGATTGAAGCATGGTGTTAAACATGGCACAATAGACATGCGTATTTTGCAATGTTTCCAACTTTTTAATTTATGTTCTATTTTTGAAAAACACATTTGTTTATATCTGCATTCTTTGAAACTGAGGATGACCATTTAAAATGGAGGAAATGTTTACATTTATTTGTTGCTGGTTTATTGGTGTTTACTTTTAGCTGTGATTATTTATCATACATATTATATTAATATTGCATTATATTTAAAATGTTAACATTTAATATTAACATTTTCACATTTTAACATTTCATCTGACGGAAATTCAAATTTAATATTAACATTAATAAATATATATGTGGGATTTGATGAAGAGAAGTTTATACAGTTTAGCAATAAAATAAACATTTAAATACTACATGAATGGACAGTTTACAATAACTAAGTTTAAGTAACTGGTTGGTAATTTGATGTACATTACTATGAAGACAGACAGCAATCCAAGGCCAGAATGCTTTTTCTTCTTTTGCATTTGTTCTTTCATTTCTCTCTTTTTCTCCTCCTTTCTTTGTGTTTTTCTCTTCTTTGGATCCACCAATGTTACCTTTTTATTCTCCCCTAATTAGCTGGCATCTGCTGATTAGTTTAACTCTGCACATAATTGACTTTGGATTTCAAGATGACGATAAGAAAAGAAAAACCATATAAATATAAAAAGCCTGATAGTTATATTAAAGCCAAAGGATTGCTGGGTTAGATCAGAATATATTACTATTACTGTTAAATTTAATATGAGATAGTATCTAATGCCTAACTCTAGGCCAAATTACTTAACATTTAATTATTAATAGTAGCTAGTAATGTAGCATGATCTAATCTAGCAATTGTTTGACTTCAAAAACCATATTCAAGCATCCTGAGAACAATCTGTATAAATCACAAGGATGCACAGTGCCTTTTCTCAGCCTGAAAATGCATACTTTGTGTTTGTAAAAATATAGTAGGATATTAACTTTTCATATGCTGTCTTCATTTAGCAATATGGCTTGTAGCTACTCTATGCATATTTTATTTTCATTTTTTATGCATTTTATTATATTATTTCTTACACACCCTTTGACTTTGTATTCTTTCATTTTATCTTATTTTATTTATTTGTCATTTTTGTTATGATCTTGTTCTATATTTGAGTTAATTCAAATTCCATATATTCTCTACTTTATATTTTTTTTCAGTTGTATTCTGAAGTTGGCTGCTTAGATAGCTAGAAACATTTGATTAATAAATACAGTCGATCCCCTTATAACACAGTAGATACGTTCCGGTTTTTATGAATCCATTTTCTACGAGTCCAGTCAATCACAGCCCGGCACGTATTCAGTTTACGGACTATGGCTGTTTGAAAGGTTTCTTCCATAAAATTAATTGATTCTAGGCTAATTCAACTCAATATTTCCAAAATACATATAATTTTTTGGGAATAATCCATATAAATTATGCTATAAACAAAAAATTGTAGGATTACTTACCGAGCGTGCACCGTTCGACTATGCCATTGCTTAAACTTGTTTTCGTCGTTGAGCTTGTCATCGAATGGCGCTCGCGTGCTTCCCGATAAATTATTTTTTTTGCGAAAAATTCTGCTGAACTTTGGAGACATCATTAATATAAATATAATTTATATGGATGTTAAATAATAAATGGTTTTTAGTAGGTCCAGTGCTCGTTTAAACTCAACAGTTTGTGCAATATCCGCTATTGGTCTAGATTCGACCAATCCTGTCGCGACACGAGTCAGCGATGACGTTTTACCGAATTATAGGAGTTTTTTAGCATGTTTGTACGAATACTGTTGCAATTTTTTCACTGTGATATAGAAATCCAAAATATAGGAACCCGTGTTATAGGGGGGTCAACTGTAATTTTGTTGTAGACTTAAGAACAGTTTAATGAAGTAATATAATTGTTAAACAAAACAAAATTTTCTCAAACAATAAAAATTAATTTTTTTATTATGAAACTAATTTGTCATATTAAGGTGCAGTTTTTTAACATTTTTAATTGTAAAATGTAATGACGATTTGCATTTTACTAAGGTTAATTATTTTTTGCCATACTGGTATGTATGTATTTTGATAAATATTGAAATAGCATCTGTAAAAAAAGAATTGCACAAAAACATTTAATTTCTGTACTTATGTGTAAAGAAAATGAACACAAAATTATTATAGAATTTATCATTTGTTTAAATAAATCAAGAAATTAGTAAAATCAGATGATATAATAGATTAGTTCAATTGATTAGAAACCTGTTGTTTGACGATACTAGTAAATTGTAATGTGGAAATAAATAAACTATTCATAAATTCAAACAAAAAAGTTAATTGTCATTAAATTCATAAATAAATAACAGAAATGATATATTTATAATACTAAATTGAGGAATTACTATACATTAATTCGATTCTTATAGAAATATCAAATTACAGTTTCAGAAACATTAAAAATTATTTAAGAATTTTTTAAATTTCCTGAAAATGTCCTTTTTTGATTTGTTTTTATTTTATTTAGTCTTTACATCAATATAGTAATTAAAATTCTACTATATCAAATACAATTTTGTAATGTATATAAAATATGGTAAAAAATTATTGTTTTATATTTGTTTTATTTTTTGAAATATATTTATAGTATATCTCAAAAAATAAATAAATAATTTATACTATGTTATAATATACATATTTATAGTATAGTCTACAATCCAATATGTAGAGTTGCCTATTATTTTTTTGCATCTTCACTTCATAAATCAATTTTTATTGAAATTAAAAGAAATGTCAGTATTAAATAATTATAGTGAATTGCTTTATTACATTAAAGTTTTTATAGTAGTGATAATATTGCTTATATAAATTTTTTAACATAAATTCTATTAGGTCGAAAACATTAGTGTTTGTTTAATAAACGTTTCTCAGCATCAAGTGTTTGATGATTCATTAAGCTACTGGTAATATTTTCTCTGTATCTATAACTATATACTATAACAATTGAATTCATACTTGGAAGAAAAAATAACTTATCACTAAACACCTTTGGATGCTGAGAAACATTTATTTGTTATGTGCTAATGTTTTCAGCCTAATGCATAGGCCATCTTCAGATGACTGATTTTGGAACATTTGTTACAAACTGTTCCAAAACAGAATATATTTTGTATAGAACATTAGAACATCAAACTATAAATATTTGAAATATAAAGATTAAAATATTTGACTATAAAGAACACAAAAATAAAATTTTAGCATAAAAGCAAGATAATTCAAAATTAACCTTAAATTCTAACAAAAGTGAAGTAAAATAAACTATAAAAATATAGAATTAAAATTGTAAATTTTAATACAGAAATATATGTTAGTAAAGTTAACTAGGAATTTCTATACAGTTTATTTTTTACAATGAACTTCCCTAATGATGGCAAACTGTCTTCATCTCTTGCATTAATACATTTATCCTCAAATCTCATCATATATATTTCAATTTTTTCAGCATTCACTGCCAATGTCAAGGATTGTAAAGTCTTAATTATTTCCACCTCATCCCATTTTACCAAAGAACTCTCAGTTTGTGCCATCTGGGATAGTACTGTATTGTAAAGGCCCCTTTTTTTACTGATATTCTTTAAGTCTAACTCTGAAGTTTCTTTTGGTGTCTCCAATATAATTCTTCTTTATTCCTAATTGCATGTTTTCATAAGTTATCTTGTACACATCTTTTTCTCCTCTTTCTTTAACATATCTTTGTCATTCCTCAGTATAGTTACTGTAAAAATTTGGTGCTCTTTTAAGAATTGGTTTAGAGTCTTTATGGTCTGCCATTTCTTTCATAATGTTCATATTCTTGTTAAAAGTGAACTTTGCAATTGTATTGAGTCTACTGTTTTAAGTTTTTGTCTGCTTCCCTAATGGCTTCTAATCAGTTGTGTTTTTGTATCCCAGGTTTTGGCCATTTCTTTAATCTATTAAGTTTCTTCAGTCTATCACATACACTATTGCAATACAAATATGCTCTTCTGAAGAGCATCCAGAATGTTGCCAGTTTGTATTGATAAGGGTCATCCGAATTAGATGGGATGTAGAGTGGGTTTTGTGTTGACTTAACGTATACACTGGTGATTAAATTTCTTCTTTTAAATTTAATGTTTATATCTGAAAAATGTATCTTTTAATGAATGCTTTTGTTCCATCTTCAGTTTCAGCCATCTTTGTTAACCTTATCAGAAATTCACAAATTTTTTTGTTGATTTCCAAATGATACAAACGTCATCCATATTTTTAAAAATACACTATATCTGTGTACTCCAGTTTTTGTAACACCAGTTCACATAACAATCCTGATACTGGACTCTCCATGGGGAACCACTTTCTTTTCTGTACACCTGGTTGTTAAAACTAAAAAAAATGATTCATAACACGCTAAGTTGGCTAACTCTCTCATCTCTTTTGAATAATTAATTAATTCTGTGATCTGGAGAATCATAAATTCCATTAGCAGTTGAAAACATGATTCTGTTCTTATTGAAAGATATAAGCTCTCAAAGTCCATTATTATCCCAGGTTCTTCTTCTATTAATGATAGGTCTTGTAACACACCAACCACTTTTGGTAGACAGCAAAAGCTCTAAATTAATTCTCAAAACAGTGTCAAATGTTTACAGTAATTATACTGAAGAATGATAAAGATATGTTAAAGAAAGAAGAGAAAAAAGATGTGTACAAGATTCCTTATGAAAACATGCAATTAGGAATAAAGAAGAATTATATTGAAGACACCAAAAGAAACTTGAGCGTTAGACTTAAAGAACATAAGCATAGTGTAAAAAAAAGGAGGCCTTTACAATACAGTACTATCACACCTTTAAAAAATCCGACAACAAAATTTACTATGTAATTATGTATTTGATTAGCATCACTTATCTTCAGTTACAATAGAATAGAATGTGAAAAAAAGAATGTAAATATAAAATATTTAAAAACAATAACAAGAATTCTAAAATAAATAAATAAATAACAGAAATCATAGTAAAATAAATAACTACAGTACTATCCCAGATGGCACAAACTGAAAGTTCTACAGTAAAATGGGATGAGGTGGAGATAATTAAGACTTAAAATCCCCACCATTGGCAGTGAATGCTGAAAAAATTGAAATATACAGTAATACTTTGACTTACGCTACCCCAACTTACGCGAACCTGGAGTTACGCGATTTTCAAATCTCGTCGATTCATCTTTTGTTTGAGTGCCACGCAACTATTGATTACTCATTTCCCCCACACCATTGTTCAGCTTACGTGTTCGGACGTGTCGTGTGGAATCGACACATAGCTACAATTTATTTTGTGTTATTTATTTCTATGTTTGTTATATCTACGGAGACTCGATAGACTCTATGTGGTGATTTCTTGTAACCTTGAACAAATCAAAAGGCGAGATAAGATTAACGAGAACATTTATTAGCTTACATACATCCGACTTGGATTTTACACAAATTGTGAAATTATACTCTGACTTACGCGGTTATCGCTCGGTCCCACCTATCGCGTAAGTTTGGGGTATTACTGTATATGAGGAGATTGGAGGATAAATGTATTAATAATGCAAGAGATGTGGACAGTTTGCCATCATCATGGAAGTTTATTGTAAAAAATAAACTGTATAGAAATTTCTAGTTAACTTTACTAACACACATTTCTGTATTAAAATTGTATATTTTTATAGTTTATTTTACTTCATTTTTGTTAGAATTTAAGGTTAATTTAGAATTACAGTAGAGCATTGATTATCCGAATCAATTGGGGACTGGGGTTGTTTGGAAAATTGATTTTTCGGATAACTGATTATGTACGAAAAAATATATTAACCTATCCCATGTTGAAATTCGTTCAAATCCTGGCACATCCTTAAGTACCATCTTATGGTCATGTCAGTGCTGCCCAGCTAAAACACGCACACCAATAAAAATAATATTGGAGTAGCCCAAGACATAGCCAAAGATTGCAGCACCACAGCACTAGTGAAAATTTAAATTTGCTGACTGGAAAGCTTTCGGTTAATTGATGTTTCGGTTGATCGACATTCGGATAATCGATGCTCCACTGTATTATCTTGCTTTTATGTTAAAATTTTATTTTTATGTTACTTTATATTCAAATATTTAAAGTTTAATATTCCAATAATGTACTCAAATATTTAAGCTTTTGATGTTCTAATGTTCTATACAAAATATATTCTGTTTTGGAACAGTTTGTAACAGATGTTCCAAAATCAGTCACCTGAGGATGGCCTACGCATTAGGCTGTAAACATTAGTGCATAACCAAGAAATGTTTTTTAGCATCCACAGGTGTTTAGTGATGAATTATTTCTACTATTTTTGAATGATAACAAGTAAGTGTACTCGAAAATAATTTAGCAAAACAATGGATATAAAAATGTATTTTTTTGTAAATCATATCAGAAAAATTAATTCACTACATAGGTTTAATTATATGTTATTATTATACCATAAAATAGATTCTTAAAAAAATTAAAAGAAAAAGAAGTTTAATAACTGTCATCCTATCACATTCATCCAGTTAAATATTTTAAAATTTTCAATTAATAAAATGTAAACTTTTGTAATGACAAAACAAACTAGTTTAGTTTGTCTTCCATATTACAATTAAAAAAGGTCAATTAATATATATTTTGAAATTATTTATAATATTAATAAACATATTGTTTTTAGACATTGATAAAATAAAGGATGTCATTTAATTTGAATATAATAATAAAAATACATAAAATTATTCTTTAATAATGCTCTTGTATTTATTTCTCTAATCATATAGGGACTTTACCTTTAAAAAACATATGAAAATGTTACTTAGGAATAAGAAATAAGCATTATTTTCATTAATTTATTGATATATACAGTAGAGCTGCTTTTATGATCTAATTGGTTCCTAGAAAATCATTATTAAGCAAGCTGGCCTATTTCCCAAAAGCTCAATGTCATAAATTAAGTTTACATTCCTGGAATCTATGCTTTTTTATAGTTTAGTTTTAACTATTTATATTAGTGTTTAGAGATGGCCAATAAAAAAGTATGGCATTTTATACAAGCATCATTAAAAATTTGTCATGAAAATAGAATGTACACAACTAATTATGAAGTAGGAATTAATGTGATGATGGTATTTTTAGTAATTAGTATTATAATTTGATATATTTTACTGAGAGATAAAGTGATTGTTTAAAATTTTAAATAATAAAATTTAGTTTTTCAAAACTATTAATTTTCTTTTTAATATAATGATGTGTTTAATCATACGTGATTAAAAATTGTTATTAATTAACAAACACATTTAGCTTTTCCCAGGCTATCTATAAAAAGTTATTACTATGTTAATAATTATACACTTGTACTGGATTAAATAGTGATTTTTATATAAGTATGACATGAATTCAGTTAAATTAATGTAGAATTAAAAAAATAATAATAATAATTTTTTTAAGATTTAAAATCATAGAAAAGTATTTTCATATCGAAAATTAACTTCAGTATATTTAAAGACCTTTTCTAATTATTTTTATAAATATAAAATGTTATATAGAAATTTCTAAATATAATTTAAGTAATATACTCTCAAATTATTTTATATTTTTAAAACTATTCTTACAAATTTATATATGATTCTACAATTTATAATCAGTACAGAACCAGTTTATAGTATTATATTACAAAAAATTTAAAAAAATAAGAAAAATAAAAAGTTTTATTGATTTATAATTATTTTTATTCAGTTTTATTTCTCATATCAATTTTTTTTATTTTAAATTATAAAAACAAAATGTAAACTACCTGTATAAAATTAAATAAAATTTGATACGATAAAAAATTAATAATAAAGTTATTGAACTGATAAAATGAATTTACTACTTTTTAAAAATTTATGATTAAATGGTTTCTTCTTTTAATTTTTAATTTAAAAGTCATGCTTCAGTACATATAATTTATAACTTTAGGTGGTTACGATAAAGAAAATTAAATAATTTAATTTTTGTTTAAATAATCTATTTTTACACATATAAATTATAAATAATTTATTGAGTAATTAGTATATTTCTTTACCGTTGAGCCATTCAAAGAACAAAAGTAACTTTTTTGCTTTTATACATCTTTTCTTTGTAAATAAAAAAGAAAGGTGTTGAGATCAAATGTTGTTCTGCCTTTATCTTAAAATGGTTTCCCCTCTAAAATTTTGTATTGGATTAAATTATATATTTTTCTAATAATTACTGTAATTAAAAATTTTCTTCGTATACTTAAATGTGATAATAACATAAGCATCTTTGGTTTGACCTTTGCAGTGTTAAATGAACTATATCATGTAACTCATGCATGTTACAAATTATTTAAATTTCTTAACTTCTATTTTCATATGTAATTAAAATGACATTATGTATGTAATTATAATTTAGCATATAAAAATGAAATGAAAAAAATTAGAATATTGAACCTGCTCCATTACTTTTGATGATTTATAGACAATAAACACAGTAGTGTATATTGCTTATAGTTGCACTATACATTACATATCTTGGAAATTTATTATTAACATTTAACATATATTCTACATTAATAGTTTATTTTAACTATTAATGTAGAATATATGTCTGAAAATTAATAATATAAAAAAAGATAAAAACACAGATCATCATTTAACATTGATTAAAATAGCTGCATTTATATGAATCTATCTATATCTGACAGAATATTCTAAAATTTAAAATTTTATGAAGTAACATATTTTAAAACTCTGAAATATATATATATATATATATTATATTATATTACATATATAAATTTATAAATGATTCTATAATTTATAATCAGTACATCAGTACAGAACCAGTTTATAGTATATTATTACAAAAAAATTTTAGATGCCTGCAAACATTTTATTATATTATAATGTCCTCCTATTCTATATTAATAATAATAACAATAACTCTTATCAAGATTTTCCTTTACTATTTATATAATTTATATTGTTTTGTTTCTCAGAAATAATTATAATTATTATACTTTAATTTTAAACATATTCTTCTGTTTAAAATTAAAGTAAATATTATTATTTTTTAAAGGCTTTTTATATTATATTATATAAATATTTATGTTATTGATTTAAAATAATAATTTGTGAATTTTTCTTCTTAAAGAAAAAATAAAGAATAAATATAGAAATATAAATTATTTATGAATACTTTATAATGATTTTAGATATTTTTTATTATAGTTCAAATTTTTTTTTAATTTCTAAAAAGTGCAAAGATAGAGAATACAAAAACTTTTAATCCTTATTTTATATATATATATATTCTTATATCAGAACTGCAAAATTGTTTTATGTTATGAGAGTTAAGTGAAAATTCTATCTTGTGAATAGATGCATTCAGCAAACATAAAGTATGTAGTGCTATAGTGTATACTGTAAGGATGGTTTGACATGTTTGTTCCATAGCCCACAGATATAACAATGATTCAGAACTCAGAAGCATAGTGTTAGGCATTTTATATGTGGTATATTTTTGTATTTGTAATTCTCTTTTCTTCATTCATATGTACGATTATATTAAAGATCTGCTCATTGAATTTTAAATTTAAATTTACATTTTTATTTGTTTTTAAGCATGGTGTGCTGTACTAAAGCACTACTAATGCGACATAGTAAATATCCACTTGAACATAGGAACAGTGGCAGACTGTTTCAAGAAAGTGCTGACAGTAACGTATCACGTAGGAGTAGTTTAGCCAGCCATTTCACTAAAGTTCTGCAGCACTGCTGTTTGCTAAATGTGCCCAATAAATTATTAATAAGAATGTCTGTCTCAATTTTATAATTTTCTAAATATTTTCCTTCCTTCTTTTAATTTTTATAATGTTTTCTTTAATAAGCTGTGGTCTTTTCTTTGTTTAACAAAGTATAAGTCTTGTTAATTTTAATGAACAATATTTTATTTCAGCATATTTAAATTTTATAAAAAAATTTTACACTAGTTGAGCAAGCATATTTATGTGATTACTAATTATTTATGGTTTACTATTAAACTTACAAATCCATTTATGAAAGTTTTATATAATTCAGTTTTATTATTAACTGCCAATTGATGATAAAGAATTTAAATTGCTGCTGAAAACTCTGTGTTTGTGCTGTTAGTGTTTTAGTAAATGCTTATTATTAACTTTTATATTATTAAATATATAGAAAAATATTAAATTTTTACAAAGTGAAACAATTAAATAAATTTTAAACAGTTAAATCATTTTTTAAAATAGTTTTTGCTTATGTAGACTAATGAATATTTATAACAAATGTCATCTTTAATTTGAAAAATGACGAATATCAGATTTTAAAGTATATGATTGTTCAAAATAAAGTATGACAAATTTCAAATCATATATGTATGAATTTATTTGTTTGTATTCTCAAATATTATTGGCCTTCTTTAACATTTAAATTCATATTTATCAATACAAGTTTAACAAATTAAAGAAAAACAATATACCATAGGACAATGTTTTCATTCATTTAAATATTCACAGAAATTAGTAAAGAAAAAAACAAATTTGAACAAAATAAATATTTGAATAAACCATCAAAATTATATATGATATGTTACAAACTAGTGTAAATTCCTAAAGCAGTAACCAGAATAATTTATATTGAACATTGTAAAAAAAAGAAATTGTAATAATTTGTAAATAATGAGAATAATAATTAAAATGTAGTATATCTTAAAATATAAAATAGATAATATGGTCAATAAAAATAATTTCATAAAAAACAAATAACTGACAACAAAAACAATATAAATGGGTCAGAGTGACACACAATATTCTTTTTAAATAAACAAAAATATCCATCTTCTATTGTTTAAGTGATCAGTTTTATTCTATTCCATTATGTTTGAATTTTTATAAGTTTATTTACTTTATATTCATGATAATTATAAAAATAAATGAACAAATTATTAGGCCCCATTACATAATTAATTTTTTTACATAATTTATTAATGCAGTATTAACGATGAAGTAATTTGATGATAATTGTAGGAAAGTATAGAAAAGAATTAAGTAATTTTCATATATTAGTGTATATTTTATATCATTTTAACATTGTCAATCAGATCTTTCTTGCACTTAATTAATATGTAACTTTTATTAGAGTTTTAAGGTTTAAATCCTATGCATTTTTTTAACTTTATAAAATCTTTTAAATTAAAATGTAATTAATTAATATAACTGATGATAACAAATTACAATGTATTTCTTAAATATATGATGATTAATGATTCATCTGAAATTTGTATTCAAAAATGTAGCCAAACGTTATCAGATTTTTCAGGTTATTAAACTTTTTGTGATAGACCAAGATGATGTATAATAACATCACAATATATCGATCATAAATATTTTTAATAAATATACAGTGTATTAGACATAATATTAAATATTTAAACAGCAATGATATTTTGTAACCTAGTAATTTTGTTTATTATTTTATATTATAATGGCAATATATGCATTTACTATAACCATAACATGTAAGTGTAGATATTTTTATAAATTTTACTATTGATTTTAGATAAAATTAATAAAATTTGTGAATTATTGTTTCAAAATAATAGTTTTAAATAAGAAAAATTTAATCAATACAGAAACTGAAATTTTTATTATTCAAAAGCAAGAATATTTTCAAACTTTGTAATTTATTGTCAGCTACACAATGATTATGTAGCCAATGATGAACATTTAAATATGTAAATATTTTCTATTTTAAAATAATAAGAAGAACTTTGGCTCCTACACTACAAGTTTTATTTATTATTTAAGGAATGAAATAATTACAGTATTTACAAATAAAGAAAGCCATAATTTAGAATTATCTCTTTTATTATTTTATTTTAACAATAAAAAATTTTCAAATCTACTGATTCTATCAATACAGAAGGAAAATAAAATAAATATATGTTTATATGGGAAGGACAAGGACAACAAGCATTCACTTAAATCAAATAACGATGAAAATGTGACAGTGGCAGTTTTTTAATTTTGCTTATTTTAGGTTTAGATTTCACTGATTAAGATCTCAGAAATTACATATCTTTCCATATAATTTCTCTGTAGTTTTCTGTATTAAATATCAGTGAAAATTGAATGCAAATTTCGTTTTATGAAATGAGTTAATATTGATTGGATGATAGTTTGTTCAGATAAAGTTTCTTTTAACATTCAGATATAATCATATAATAACTTCTAACTGTAATTTTTGACCACTGGTTGCAAATATGAGCATTAGAGACACATTCTGATAAACATTAACTCTTTCCATAAGATGATATTTGCCACTCAATTTTTACTTATATTTGGTTATTATTTAATACAGCAAGTTGCAGAGTAATTAATTGGAAAAACATATAATTTTTGAAACTTTAACTGATAAGATATAATTTCTAAAATGAGCAAATTGTTTTCAAAGTTACTATTTTTAAAAGTTTTGTTGATAAATTGATTTTTGTCGTCATTATTATTATGTTTTGATTATTTTGATGTTCTACATTTGTGCCCAAAACTTAAGGATGGATGACATTTGTACATGAATAGAGAGAACTGTAAGTGATTGCAGACAAATATGACAAGAATTGTATTACTTGACATCTAGCAC
Source organism: Centruroides sculpturatus (assembly GCF_000671375.1). Classification (NCBI taxonomy): domain Eukaryota; kingdom Metazoa; phylum Arthropoda; class Arachnida; order Scorpiones; family Buthidae; genus Centruroides; species Centruroides sculpturatus. Next base: position 26,814 of record NW_019384343.1, read on the forward strand.
AGGGTAATACACAACAACTTGTAGGATTTTACAAATCAGAGAAATAAAAGTAAGTCTCTGGTGAATAAGATACATACACCAGTTGGACATAGATGGGGAATGGCTTGAAAGTGTTTACCAATACTCAAGCAGAGAGACTTATTACTATGGAATATGTCCACATCAAACTGCAATGCAGTACTACACCATCACGGCTGGTTTGTCACTAACTGACTCGGCAACTTTTTCTAGCTATCACCACTAGCAATTGTGTTTATTCTTAAGTTTTGGATGTGTATAATTGTTTCTAAACATATTTGCTTTTATTTTGTTATAATTTTGTTTAATTCTTGTTAAAGATAGAATTTTTTTCTTTTTGGATTTATCGTTTGTTTTATGAGTATGGAAATACTCATATAACATGTTTCAAATAATAAAAATTTTGGAAATAATGTAACTAAACAACTACTGTTTGTAACAAAAAACAGCATTAGTATAGTATGATTATATCACCTAAGACATTTAATTTATTGACCATTACTACAGTTGACATTGAATTCAGCAAAACGATGAATGCATTATAACAATAGTTGCCTAAGGCTTAAAGAAATTTATGAAATTCTTAAATTTGAAACAATGGTGTTATTCGTGAGAAATGGCCTTCCAGTTTTATTTTTATCATTTATGACATTAAAGAAAAATTATAGTTTTATATATTATGATCTAAAAATAGAAAATTTAGATAATCTTTGACAAGCTTAATATTTACAGAAGTTTGATTGAACAAACATTAAGAAAGCAATAATAATAAAATATCATTTATATGTTAGCAAATCTTATTTGTAATAATTACATGTAGATTTTATGTATTTTACCTATGTTCTTTTAAAAATTATACTTCAATTTTAAATATTATATTTAATGTAAAGTTTAAAAAAAAATAAAGTATTGATGATACAAATTTTTTTATCATCATTTAAAATTATTTCTTATACCAACAGAAACCTGTTATACATAGCTTTTTATAGGATATTACTGAAAAAATATATATATTTCTTTCATTTGTTTTATCTAATATTTTTGTCTAAAACATATTTTAATCTAAGTTTCTCAAACATTTCAGCATTAAAAATTATTTTAAAAATAATTTTACAAAAACAAAAGAGAAAAAATAAATGTTTATAATAAAATGTTGATAATGCTTATTTTTTGTTTCTTTGAGATCTTAGTATGATGTATTTCTGCTGTTAACTTTTGATATAATAATTGTAGAGAGGGGTATTCATGTGTATTAAATTAGAAAGGCATTATGAATTCTCTTAATAGACGATAAGTAATTAAAAAATTGTGATGAAAAATTAAATGTTATGCTAATATAAAACCTCATAATCTGGAATGTCCAGTAATCTGTCACTCTGCAAAGAAGTGTATAATCTGCAATTGTTTAATTCAGATGCTAGTGTTTGGCAAATCAGAATGTTTGGACACACGCACTAAAAACCAGACAGAAATATAGCTTGTAGGAAAATAAATATTATATACAAATAAATCATTGTGAATGTTGATTTTGTGTAAATAATGTATTGATTAATGTTTTTCATGTTTTCATTCAATCTAATATAGATATAATATTACATCATCTTCATACTGATTAAAGAGTATACATAAACAAATCAAAAGCATACATACAACAGTGTGCACTGATATAAAATGTAGAGTATTGTCTGCAACATTCAGATTGCATATAACTAATCAAAGTGTGCAGAACTACAAAAACATATGGTAATCAAACATTTTTTTTTTATAATTGGCATCACTCTGGTCCCATAGTGCTGGATTAATAAACTTCTATTCTATTAATATTTAAAACATTATAAGCTTTGTTTTATTTGTAATCAATGCATACTGTTAAAATATAATTACTGTATGTCTCACTAACTTAGTGTTACTTGCTAATAACTTGAGAACAACTTGACCAATGCAATCTGTCTTTTTCATTTTTTCTAATTTTAAAAGGAGGATCGTATCAATGATAAAAGTATGTTGCTGCATTCTGCAACTGTCTGTAAAAGATATACCAACTCTGAGAAGAGAAATGGTTTCAGCAAGATGAGTGTTTCACACATTTTTCAGAGAAATACATATGCTGTTAAAGCAGGAATTAGTGACAGATAATTATGGAGAACATATTTGATTGCTCTATTGGTCACCTGATCAATTACCTCTTAATTACATTACAGAGATATGTCAAGGGAAAAGTGATGTTCAATCACTTACTATGTCACTTACTATACAAGAAGACATGAAAAAGAATATGTGAAGTCTGTACTGCAATGACTATTGAAAGTTGTGCAAAGTTAGAAAAAATTTTGTAAAAAGAATAAATAAATATATAGAAATGAATAGTCAACAATTTGAACACTATACTATTTTGTTATTGTATTCTTCTCCGTTATGTCTGGCCAATAGTTTGAATCACTTAAAGCTTCAGCTGTTCATAATTTTTATAAGATACATGCTGTAAAAAATGTTTTAGATTAAAGTTTCTAGTTTATTCTGTAGAATCCAAAATATACACTTTTTGTTAGCTTCATTTTTTTTAACTTTAAAGTTGCTCCCATCTCCCTGTGAAACAGAGTAAGGAGTGACAATTTTATTATTGTTATGAAGTGTTTTTTGAAATTGTACAAAATTAAAAAATAAAAATGATTTGCATCAATCAAATTGTTCTCAAGCTATTAGTCTATAACACTGTATTTAGGACATTCCGTATATATTGTTCAAGGTATTGCAAATCTTTGATATACTTCTGATTAGAAATGAATATATGACTCCAAAATATGCTTTTTATTATTATTATTAAAGTAAAAAAATGAATGGTTTGATGTTAGAACAATGATGAAGCAGTCCTTTAATCTACAAGGGGACCTTACGATCTCAGAAATTCAGTTCAGGATGAGACTTCGCAGGTTAGTAGTATGCCTCAAGAGTGTCCACCCTCTAATCAGAGAAAATCTTTCTGTAGCCACAAAAATTCAGAGCATGAATCAGGCAATGAACGAAGGAGCCAGAAGAATTGTAAAGCATACTAGCCAGAAGATTCTGAGAAAAAGGACTCTAAAGTTTTAAGCGCAGCTTATATATTGGTCGATTTTACACCATGGTAGGTACAATTCGCTACAGACTCAGCACAATAGCTGAGTCTGTAGCGAATTAACTTGCCACGCGGGCGATTTAGGTTCGATCCTACCTTTCCTTTGGCTAACTTTGTTATAATTTTTAAAACAATTAAAAAAAAAAAAAACTTTTAAATAAAGTTAATGACCTAAAAATATTATCAATTAAATCATAAATAATTTTATTTTATTTATGAAATGACTGTTACGGCTAATTAAAATGTGAATTAAATATAATATTTTATTTTAAAAATTTTTATTATATTTTTATTTTTGTTCAACTTTGTGATGTCTATTTTTATAGACAGGAAGAAAATCTAATAAAGCGTATACAAAATTGCATTTATCTGATTGAAAATAATAAAATTCCCACAAAGACTGTATAAAAATATAATCAATAGTGCATCATCAACTGTCATTGCCAATTTTTAATGAAATAATTTGGTATGCCTGGTATGCTTCCAGGCTTTCTGGTGAAAAAAGAAATTTTCATAAATGTAAACGAAGTATGTTTTCCAACAGATCATTTAAAAAAAGGTTGTTCGTGTAAACAATCACCTTCATAAATTGTGCAAGATGTCAAAATAGTTTTTGTTTTCAATGTTTTCATGATAATTATCATTCTGGTGCTTGTATGTAAAGTAAAACCCTACCCGAAAATTTGTTGTAGTGGTAATTAAAATTTTAATTTACCTCCATTAAAAATGCATTTGAAATTATTCAACTTTTTAAAAATAAAATATTATCTTTAATTCACAATTTAATTAGCCGTAAGTCATTTCATAAATAAAATTAAATTATTTATGATTTAATTGATAATATTTTTAGGTCATCAACTTTATTTAAAAGTTGTTATAATTTTTAAAACAGTTTAAAAAAAAATTAGCCAAAGGTAGGATCGTACCTAGATCGCCCACGTTGCTAGTGAGTTTGCTACAGACTCAGCCATTCCGCTGTGCTGCCATAGTGTAAAATTGACCAGTATATCACCACTTATATCCAATATATCCACAAGTATATCCTTTTTCTTACATCACCACTTCCTTTGATTTCTGTTGCAGATGAGTTGGCCAAGTTTAATTCACTTACGTGGGATGTTTCAACGTTAGAAAATCTTGCTTTATCATTGCACATGTGTGATGAAGCACCTGAGTCTAGACACCATTTAACATTTTCTTTCCCTTCATTTGTTGTAATATTAGCATTATATGACTCCTATTTTTGTGTTGTTAGGCTTATAGTCATAGCTCTATGTGGTTTTTGCTTGTATCTATCCCAGCATTCTCTCGCTTTATGGCCTATTTTTCCATAGTTACGGCATTTAAATTTGAATGGCCCCTTATTTTCAGATTGTTTCATCTGTAATTTGTTTATATAGAGCGCATCCAAATTCTTCGAGTCGTCGGCATCGTCATTTTGTTTTTGTGCCTCATACTCTTCTGTTAGCTTTATTTTGAGTGTGTCTGGTGAAAGAAGTTTCTCTTGTATCTCTATAGCAATTCTAAATTGTTCGAATGAGTCCAGTATACTATATAGCAGTACTACTGTCAATAGTTCTTCATTTATGGAGATTTCCATTTCTTTTAACTTATCTACTATATCGAAAAAATCTCTTACATGATATGCCATGTTGTTTCCTTTCCTTATTTTCTTGAGAATTAATTTCTTTAGTAGTATGGTCTTTTTTGCAGGACCTTTCAATTTGAAAATTTCATATTCCATATTTCATGTGAGGTTTCACATCCTTTTGTATGTTTTAATTCTGCTGGTCTTATGGCAAGAATTATATCACACATCGCTTTCGAGCCTGCTGTGTTCTGCCGCTTTCATTGAACTTTCATCTCCATGTATAATTCTGGTTTCTTTCTTTTTCCACTGATGTATTCCTACGAATCGTTTTTGATCAAGAGTGCCTTTATCTGTAATTTCCATGTATCAAAGTTTTCTTTACATAGTAGTTTTATTCATATAGCTAGTTGACTGGCCATTTTTCTTTTGTAGGCTTCATAATTCTATTTCCTTTTAATTCCTGTAATTCTAATCTTCGATACTTAATTTTCCATTCCTGGGCACGTAACCATTGTTAGAACAATGATCAGGCAGTCCTTTAACTTAGGATTAAACTTTATTCTAATCTAAGACTATACATGAATTTGTTCACATGTCCATAACTCGGCGTGCAACTGAAAACAGTTTCTTCTTGTTTTGAGCGGTCTTGCTCGGTATTGCCAGTTCACAGACAGTTTGATATATCGACACTTACTTTAGTTTAGTATTCTCTAACATTTGACATGAATAAATTTGAATTATTACATGCTTAAATAATAAACATTTTATTATAAAACTATAGAAAGTTTATAATTAGTGATATTGAACAAGATTAAAATTTAACCTTTCATATAGGAAATTTTCTTTGCCTTGATCTCTGTGTTGCAAAATTAAACATCAATACTCTATCAAGCTATTCATTAATAAATATTAAAGTTGGTTACAATTAAGTGTTTTTACATTTTCATGTATATTATATTAAAATTGAAAAACATTTGTACAGTAATACTTTCTTTTACAGGAACTATCTCTGCTATTGTTTCAAATTTTCAAAACAAATAGTAGATAATTCTAATAAAACTATATTTAATTTCATTAGGAATATTTATAACATGATTATCATCAACTGTTGTTATAATTAACATAGAAAAGAATACAAATCTTTGAAACACCTGCTATATTTATATTTAAATTGAAAATTATTTTAAACTTCATATAAATACATAACAAAAGACTAACTCAGTTAAACATAAATGTAATAAAATCCATATGTAATGACATATGAAATACATGAATTAGACTTAGAATAACTTAAATGAATTAATATGTCATACTAGTAGCAGTAAAATGTGTGTAAATATAACATATCAATGAATATAATATCTAAAATGAAACATATGTTTGAATAGTTTTTTCTTTTTGTGTTTATTTGTCAATATTCTCTGATTCAAAAATATTTATGATATGAGAATTTAATAAAATCTTTTAGGTAAGTGAGAAATATATAATTATATAAAATAATCATTAAAATTATAGAGGAGGTGATTATAATATAATCACAGTATACAAAACTTGATATAATATTTTTCAATTTAATGTATTTTTTCACCAGTCCCTTCAAATCTTCAGAAATCACAATGTTTATATATGTTAATGTTACTATATTTAGCATCTTTCAATTTTGCATATTTTCAGGATTTGTGCATCAAAACTCTATCCATAGATAACGTTTTCATCACGTTTTTCAAAAAACATATTGTATTAATTGCCTTCACAATCAATTGGGTTATAGAAGTTTAACAAATTATCAAGATCATTTCGTCATCTCACAATAGTGAGAGTATGCGTACAGGTATACCTCGCCTTACATCGGTAATTGGTTCCAGGAAAGCGACGTAAGTCGAATTTACTTGTCTCCGAATCTACTTGTCACTAGGCTAAACCATAAATTACCATTCCCGGTTCTGTATTTTATTTATTAAGCTTACAAACAATTTTATTGGTTAATAAGGATCTATTTTAAGCTTACAAACAAATAAATTTTAGGTTTTTAATATAGTACAAAAAAAGTAATCTAAATTTACGAATGCATGTACTGTAAATACAGTACATACTTGTAAATGTATATATTTTAATGTGATTTTATGTGCTTTAAACGCTTTTCTAGTGATATTACGACTTCAATATTTGTAGCGGACAGATGTAAAGTTGAATAAAATGAGTTAAACTTGATTTTTATTTTTCCATATACTTTTTTGACAAACGACATATAATCGGGAACGACGTAAGTCGAGGTATACCTGTATTTTATAGTTTTTGAGCCTTGGCAACCTGCTGGACTTGCAGATTGGCATACAAGCAAAATGATATCTCATATCTTTTTAACTTTTGGATTTGGTACGTATAAATATTTGGGGACAGGTCAATGACAATGAGAAAAAGAATTTCTCATTGTAGGGTATTGAGTGGATGTACAAAATAAGGTGTATTTGTTGTATACAGTACTCATTTATACGTTTAATTTTTGTGGTATGGTATAAAATAAAAATATGCTGGAAGAGGAACAATTTTTTGATACAAAACTATTAGGAGAACATCCTCTCTGTCCCATATGGATTGATGCCCATGATTTTAGAAGGTTACTAAAGATTTTGCAGTTCAGATAAAGATGGAAACATACCAAATTCTCAACAGAAAATAAACAAATATCCTTAATTACTTTCAAAAGATACTGTAACAGTTAATTATCATTGTGTAAAACATCTACAATTTTCAATTGTTCTACATTATATTGTGTGAAAAAAAAGGCTTTTGTGGAAGTGTTTGTACTTGTAATATGTGTATTGTTTCATCTTATCCATTCTGAATGCATGTGACATTTAAATAAGATAAGTGAGTAAATCACTTCTCAATGTTATATTATTACACATAATAGTATTTTATAAAAATTCTTTTTTATAAAATAAATAATACTTTCACATATTCTTACCTTTAAAATTTGGCTATGCTAAATATGTGTCTATAGTGTTTAATGGATGAGCCAGTTCTGTTTTATAATTAAAATTCTGACTTGTCAAAATTAACATTTTAAATTATTTACTTGAATATTTTTATAAATTTTGGATTATTAAAAGATATTAAAATTTCATGTTTTATTTATTAGTCACAAGAAACTATAGTTTGGCCATTAGTTCACTACATCATGCACATCATGATTGATTATGCTTGTGTGCATGAATGCTTGTCTGATTCTAATAAGAATTTTTGTTCAGGAAATTATTGCATTTATGGTAGTTTAACAAATGCTGGAATATTCTTTTACAGTAAACTTTTCATTACAATTTTTTTCAATTTGCTACATTAAATGAAATTTCAGTTGTAAAATTAAACAAAATATGAAAAATAATAAATAAAATTTAAATTATTTTACATCTACTTACATATACTTACTTGATCCAAGAGATTTTAAGTAAAAATGCTTCATGTGATTTGTAACTTGTTTTTGTTGTTTATTATTTTTCGAAACAAAAAACGATTACAAATCACACAAAGCATATTTTAATTTTAAAAAATTTAAATTAAAAACGTAAGTGGAAAATTCTGTAGTTTATAAAGTATGGAATTTTCCATTTATAATAAATAAATATATCAATATAGAAAAATTAGTTATAAGAACTGTTAATTGCTGAGTATTGAAACAGTATTTAATACATAAAAAATATTATACTTTAATAACTGAATTATATTTTTGCCTTTTAATTTAATGTTTTCAAAGATGGTTAAAATATTTTCTCTTCTGACTGTTTTTCTATTTATTGGTTAGGAGTTAATATTATATCAATAGTATAATTAGTTTTGAATGAAAAGTAAATAAATACATTTAAAAAGATTTAACAGATTTTAATTGATAGAATAGATAGAATTTATTTATAAGTAGTATTTAATTATCTTGAAAGGATTGTGAAAATTCTTTTTATATATGATGCTTATTATTATTGTTTATATTTTTTTAAATAATTGACTAGCAAATAACAAAGTAAAGTGTTATTAAACTAATAAAAAATTACTCATGTTAAATTTGCTAGGTAAGTAAGAATTGTCATCTTATCAGGATTTTCATTAAAAGAAGAAAATATAATTAAATATAATATCCAAATTATATAATCAAATATTGTATTTATTTCATTTCAGACACAAAATAAAATACAAAATTATTTTAAATCAAATACATAACACATACAGACATAGAGATACTTTAAAAATTAAAATTGATATCATTAAATAATGTAATTGAATTTGCAGTACTATATAGTTATTGATGTCACAATTATTATCCTATAGCAAATGTTTTCAGTTATATGAATTTGTTAAATATGTGATACATATAAATTAATTTATATATTATTGTTGTTGTTATTGAGAATAAAAAAATTATTAGATGTTATGAAAGAATGCATATTTAGAATAAAATTCTTAAAATGATGTTTAAATTATTTGAATAATTTTAAAGGTTAATATAAAAAGTCTAACTATAATTTAAAAATATTTTAACAACCATTTTGAAACATTTGAACCATATTTAAGTTTTTGGAGGTTTTGATCATAATTCATTCCATCTGTTCACACAGGTTGGGCTATAAATGATTCCTGCGAGAATATGTTTCAAATATGTTGTTAGCATTATTTGTTATCCCTGTGTAATAACGTTACTGTAGTTTTCTTATACAGATAGATTGATCAACAGATAGATGATATTGTTACGACTGATTTGTTTTTTTCATTTCCAGCTAAGAAATAGATCTTTTCCAATAATTTCAATTTATGTTAAAAAATGAATTGAGAATGGTTGAATAAGAGATATTTAAGTCAGTGTAGTGGTCAACAAAATCTAGTTTTAATATTTAAATGAGAAGACTGAATAGTTTCACTGCAACGTATTTATAAATATTTTATATTGACTATTTGATCTATTAAATTAAAGTTATAAGTGTGTGTATATGTATGTATGTATATATATATATATATATATAAATTAGAATGTTTAAGAATTGATATCAAAATAATCAATAGACAAGTATAGGCCTACTACAATGGGAATAGTTCATTTTAAAAAAATATTGACTTCTGAAATGACCAGTTTAATATATAAAATGGCATGTAATCAATATTGCTGTAAGAATAATAATGATATTTTCCAAAGTTACTTTTAATGCAAACTTAGTGTAAGAAATATATAAAATCAGAAAATTCTCATCTCGCAGATAAGTATGACATATGAACTTTTAGAAGAAAACAAATATGATTTATCCCAAAATTAATTTTAAGTCATCAAAATTTAATTATTTTAATTAAAATCATACATTAGAATTATAGTGTTCATCAGTTTATTAACCTTCATAAGTAGTATTCAGATAATTTGACAATTTATTAATAAATGAATGACAGTGAAACTAATTAGTAGTAAAAGAATGACAAAGAATAGTGATTGATAAAGGAATGTATGTTAATGAATTAGAATTAATTAATTCAAATTAAAATAACATATTTCAGAGTTTGTATTTGTAGTTTAAAACTATTGATATTATATGTATGTGTACAAATAATAATAAATATATTTTGTTTTAGGGATTTTCATAATATTTAGTTAAGAAATAAATAAACATTCAATGACAGAATTGAGAATAAACTATAAATACTATAACCTATAAACAAAATACAGATAAATTTGCATATAGTATTAGGTACACAACTAAGTAAATGTATTCTAGAATTTATGTATTTGTTTTTTGTTCTAAAACTATTTTAATTTAATTTGAATTATTTGTATATAATTTTTAAAAAATTTATAACTGGAAATTACTGTCATCTATCAATTGTAGTGCTGCAAAACTAAGTTATATACACACAACAAATATAATAAATTAGATTTTGAGTAAATTCATTTACTTTCCAATGCATTAATTGCATCACAATATTTATAGTTCATGAAACTTTTATGCACAATGCTTGATGTACCCAAAAACAAACAAAATTTTGGATAGGGAAATTCATTTATCTGAAAGACCCCTGGTTCTATCAAGTTCAGGTAATTGAGTTTCCACTGTGTTCTTATTTTTAAAAAAAATTAAGAAAAAAGGAAGTGGAATGACATTTTATAAAGATATATTTGCTACAAATGCAGAGAATTATTGGAAAGATTTTATATAATTTTTTGTTGCTATATTTTATTTAATAACAATTTTAGTTTATATTTTTGATATTTAATTCTGTAAGCCATTTATCTTCTATTATAAACTATTAATTAATGTGTATTTTAAATTTGATGTTTTCCAATAAATATTTATAATATTTAAAAGCAGAAAAATTAAAGAAATTTATGATATGCATACAATTTATTTTATACAGTACTACTATATTTTTATTTATGTTTTTCATAACTTTTTTCAAATTCATTATAATATATAGCTGTAAAAAATATTTAATTGAACTTTTTATGACAGAGAGGAAGACTATGTGGAAGAATTATTAGAGAAACAGTCTGAATTAATATATTATCTACGACAGCACACCATTCATCTTGGCAAAAAAATTTTGAAGCTAACAGATGAAATAAATGCTTTACATCAGTCTCCAAATACTCAACATATTTAAGTAAACTTAAAGGAATTATGTAAATGGTGCTATTGATTACAAATTTTCATTGAATATAAATAGAAAAAAAAAGTCTATTTTTAATATAAATTAATTTTTTCTAATTTATTCAAATTCAATCTATATATATTTTATAATTTTTGTTATTTTTCTAATATATTATTTTTAATTACTGGCTACATAAAATTTGTATATTCTTGTATCAAAGTACACAAATATATGTTAAAAATAGATTTTTGTAAGTTATTGCATGCTTTATAATAGAAGATAATAATCGTCATGTAATTTATTTTGTGTTCATTTTCATCTGTATATACAAAAGGTATATTTAATTGTCGTTGGTAGTCGACATGCAAGATTTATTACAGTATACGAAGATCACAAGATCACGATGAAGTATCCTGCAAGATACTATGATAACTAATCTCATATATAAAATTGCAATTGATGATATATTTTGTAAGGCATCCACTTTCCCAGGACCTCTGCACCAAGACAGCTATAGTGGGGTTTATTACATTTCGACATTAATACTTTTTAAGTAGAATAATATTTTATTTTATACGTGTATATATAATTAATGATTTTGGAGTGCAAAAAAAAAAATGGTGGCACAGAAAAATTTGATATCAAAGAAATTATCTTTTTTTACGCGAATGTACTTGCCAACCTTTATAGATGAGCCATCATAAATTTTTTATTATGACATTAATTAAAGTTCTTCTTATGATAGATGAATGGCATGATAAAACTTAAGTGTTTCTCTACTAAATATTATTTGATATATATAAGCAACTATAAAGAAGGGGAAAAAAATATAATTTCTCTCAATTTTGAAATTGTTAATTAATGTTTTTATGTATTTGCACAGATGAATTTTAATGTCGTCTTCTAAATTACTTGGATTTAAATTATTGTGTGTGTTTATTTACTTATTTAAAAAAATCATATTTTATTTCTAAAATTAAATATTAAAAATATAGTTTGGTAATTTTATATTTTTGCATGCATTAAGTAAGTATAAATTTGTTTATTGAATTTAAATATACCTTAAAAGCTTTGCTGCTATTAAAGTTATATTATAAAATGTATTACAAGAATTTCTACTTAAATATTTAAAAAAAGTAAATAATTTTTACATAATGAAAATTATTTTCTTGATGTAATTTATAGAAAATTTAATTTTGTTTAAATAAAACTAAATAGAATTTATATTATGTTATAGTTTTTACAATATAACTATCAAAACATGCATAAATCGAGTCTTTGTATATCTCATTTATACAAATTGTAATGAATTATACAAATTGTAATGAATTTTAAAGTTTTATAAATTATATAATTGTAAAAATTTTAACACAAAAAATATATTATATACAAATAATTTTTTTAAATATATGATATTTATATCAATTAGACCATATCAGTTGTGGAAGTATATAGCTTGTTAGGTTACCAGATGTTAAAGTTAAAAAATATTATTACAGTATTTTGTTTCAAGGGATTAAAGGGAAGGTTTGTACTTTTTGGAAGCAAAAGCTTAAAATAAGTGCATAGAGGAAATTTGTGATAAATATTTTAAAATGTGGTCAGAATAATTTTGAATACTATCATTCCCATTTGTATTATTAGCTTCTGTTTAAACAAGATTCTTAGCAGAGGAGCTTTGAATAAACACCAATTAGAAAATAATAATGAGTATCTATATTTAACTTATAATTTTGTGCATACATAAGTTATTTCTCAACGTTTTCTTACAAAAGATACCTGGATATCCCATTGTCATATGTAAACAAGGGGAAAAATGTATGTATTACTAGTATAAATCTTATAATTTCTAAAATTATTTATATCTTTTCATTAATTTTGAACTTTATCATGTCTGATGTCTTTTCTATTATTTCATTTAGGAGTTTAAATTAATACTTCAATATTCAGGAAAATAGTATTAGTTTTAAAAGATAATTACGTAAGTAAACTTCTTTTAAGCATTTTTTTTTTATTTTCACACATAGGCTATTTTAAGTACAGTTAAAAGCAAACAAAAAAAGAACATTATATATTCGATTTAGCATCTCGGGATTTCGAACAAAATATATGACTAACATTCTTCAACAAAATATAAGATCACGTCATCCATAACTATATTCAATAGCACATTTACGTACCATACAGGACAAACAATATTTTTGTAATCACACTGTTGTGTAATTAATATTTATTTAAACTGTACTAATAACTTATTGCTATACATTGGTTTCTTTTTTTTTTGTTTTTTTTAAAGTTTGTATACAATACAATACTCACAAAACTTTAAAAATAACAATATATATATATAAATTTTTTTTTTTCTTGAGGACTTTTGATATATATTGGGTTTATAAAATAGATTATATGAATAACTTCATCTCCCTCCGAAAAGGTAAACTATTATTTTTATATCTTAACATTTCATAAAATTGTTTATGGTAAAATGTTTGGAAGACAACTATTTGACATATAATACTTTTTTGTGTTTATATATATATATATAATATACAGTTATTTACTATAACATGTCTATAGTTATCTTGTTCTCCCTAGCATGCCAAATCAAAAGTCCAATATTTTCTTTTTTTTTTTCTTTTTTTTCTTTTTGGTATTTGAAAACATACAAAGATTACAAAATATTTCTGTGCAGCTTGTAAATAACACGAAAAAAAAAACAGCATTTCTGCCAAATGTCCATACATACACATAGCACACATCACTCATTTGACAATTGAAATAACAAAATCTCCCACAAGAGACATGACTTGAGATCAGCATCACTGATCGCAAGAGGGTGGGCTGTGTGGAAAAAAGTATCACCATGGTTGGAGATGGATATGTGCGTTTAGTTATGTTGATAGATGAAATAGTAGCAGACATACATGCCTCATGGGCAATATACCATCCACCCAACTTTGTAGCATCACATTCGAATAAGGCACTTTTTGGTACATAATGAAACTAGATAAAAAGTATCTGAACTCGATATTATGCAACATGGTGACAAGAAAATACTGGATAGATAATACTATCTTTCTAAAAAATGTAAGTGACCTTAACATAACTAGTCTTTGTTTTTTCATAAAGTTATATCCCAAAGGAGATTAAAAAATAACAACCTCCTATTTTTATAGATATAAAAAGCAATTTATATTTACAATAATTATCCCAGTTTCCAGAATCTGATTGATAACAAGACGAAGGAGCGTCATACTGTGTTAATAAATTGTGACCAAGTTTTTTGGAAAATATTCTGACTTAATACTACATATATATAATCTGAGCAAGCTCGACTTCTTAGTTATCAAAACAGTCTGGGATGGGACGTGTCTGTTGTCTTTGCAATAATAACAATACATCAGCAACATTCCGCGAAGAGTATAAAATATTAATTTTTTTTGCTCAACTAATTGGCATATCCTGCCCTCCTATCAACTAATATGAAAATAAATCTAAAATGAGACAATGACCAGATCCAAGGGTAATAAAAATATCAAACTTGCAGCTTGATTTGACTTGTAAGTTGTTCAATCGTCGTCTTTTTTCTCCGGTTTCAAATCAACTATGGCATGCAATTCGTCTGGAGAATATCCCAATAATCCTTGCAGATCACATACAAAACGGTAGACATATCGCTTTCCTGCGGTTTTATGAATGATGTTTTTATCATAATAATACCTTAAGCCACGACTAAGTTTCTCATAGTTCATTTTGGGTTTGTTTTTGCGTATTCCCCAGCGCCTTGCCACTTCATCAGGATCCGTAAGCTTGAATTCCCATCCATCACCTGTCCAACTGATGAATCCCTGACATGATTTATCGGTAAGAAGTTCGAGCAAAAATTGCCACAACTGAATAGGACCACTTCCTATAATAAAGTAAAAATAGGGAGTTAGCTATCTTGATATATATACTTTTAATTTGGTATAATATTTTTAAATTTATGTATAATAAATTACTTTATACGATGTGGTTTGTACCTTATTGCTAGCAATAAAAAGTTAGTTAATTTAAAATTATTATACTATGATAATGGCATTTACACACACTATAAAAAAATTTATATATATGAAACCATTAAGATTTTTTTCTCTGAACTTCTTGTTCATAGCAATCAATTATCCAATTTAATTACATTTTCGAACAATAAAACAATAAATTTGGTTAAATTGGTTGCCGTAATTTCTTACTGGCCTTTAAAATTGATAATTTGATTTTTAAAAATATTCAAGTAATGGTACAACCACATTGTATACACATCATAAATTTAATATTACATTCTGCTTTATACGTTAAACAATAACTAAAAAGCAAAATTAAAGATTTTAAATTTCTATATGATTATTATCACTTGCAATTCGCATTAAATCATTATTCCAACAATACCAAAACTGGTTTCTATTCAAAATTCTTGGCTAAGATCCAACAATTCTTATAACTTGGAATAATGATACAATCAATTTTTGTAGATGCTTAGTGCCACTCGTATAATGAAGTATTATTTAATTTTGCAAATAAAGAAACCGAATAATTCCAATAATTTCTATGAAAGAACTGAAAGAGAGAAGGTTGTGAGCGGCGATAAACATCTCGTATCGTTCTGACAGATTAGCCTAATTCCAAAACTCATATATATTATATAAATTTATATCGTAGTTAGTCCAGATCTGTGTAGTGTCTGCTGCAACAGTGATGATTATAAAATTAAATTCATTATAATAGATTTATATATTATTGTTCATTATCTATATATTCTGTGTCTAAAGAAATAATTTAATAAATTATTTGCTGTTGAAAAATATGTAGGATTGAAATTATGATGATAATTTAGCTTTTATTTTAAATGAAAAATCATGCTGTTAAAGTCATTTTGAACTGATTGTAAACATCTATTTGTAAGTTTGCTAATAATTAATTTTTTATATTAAAAATCCTGATCATCACTTCTAAAAGTGGACAACTTTCTTTGTTTATAGTTACTAGTTTCAGAATGGTTTCAGATACAAAATCTATCATTTTTTCATTTTATTTTTGATTTAGATAATTAATCTACTTTTAAGATATGTGCTAATGCATGCCAACATGCATTTTTAAGTTAATAAAGTTGCAGGTTTTTTTCAGTAAGTGCATTGTTAATTTTATAATTAATCAGAAAAAGTGTTAAAAGAGAATAAATGTGTATATAATACTTCATTTCTTGAGATAATTCATAATTGACAAGCATTAGAAAGATTATAGTTAATCCTACATATTTTTCCTTCATTATAGTCTTTGGCACAGTTGCAGAAGATTGCAACGTAGCATAGATGGAAACGCATTCCATCTATCCTACCGTATGCACACTACACATAACAGTACCAAAAACACACCCGAGTAACCTGCGAGTACGGCGGCCTGAATGACGGGTTTGGTGTCACCTCCATGTCCCGGGACTTGCGTCTGCACGTGGCCCATGGGTCCGAGCGGATTGTCTCGCGTTGTGAGTCCTCCGAATCCCTGATGGTGAGGATGGTGGGGATGCGGAGCGTGATTTCCCTGAAGGCCCATGTGAGCTCCCAATTCCGGCGGCCACTGGCCGGGAGATGTAGGCACAGAGGAAGGAACGGTTTGAAACGGCGGTTCGTAATGGTGAGGGCTGTATCCCTCTGTTACTCCCATGTCATGAGTAGGATACCTCCCTAAAAATTAAATTAATTTATATGCTGTATTATTAATTCAGTTAGATTTTAGAAGACAACTGATATTTGCAACATCAGCTGCTGATTAGTTAAAATATTTAATAATAAATGGCAAATTTCATTATTCATTCCACAATGATTCCTGTCTCAAATATAAATAGGCCATCAGATAATAATAAGAAGGGAATTGTTAAAGGTATTCTATTCTATAATAGTCATAAAAATTCTCCCTTAGAAAGAAAAAAAAAACAGATTGGAAAAACCCAGATACGCTGTATTAAAAATAGAGAATGGCAAGCTTTTCATATAGACTCACCTCGAAAATTCTTTCCCATATATGGAGGTTGATACTTTGATTCTTGACTGAGAGACAGAGAAGCGTCTGTTGGATAGAACTCTGAACTGTTATCCAAGTATGTGTGATGGGTAGGTGCAGCTTCCAGTCCATATTCCTGAGTCTCGTCATAGTGCTGACCAAGAACAACGTCTTCATGTCTCATCTCATTCAACGTGTGCATCGATTCGGAGATATGGTTATAACCTCCTAGTAAGGGAAAGTAAGGTAAAAAAAAAACATTTAGAAGGGCAAAGTGGGTGAGGCATAAAAGTCCTACTTTCTTTAGAAACCTTTTCACGCTCAATAGAAAACAATGTATTAATACAAAACGTGCGCTTTCTCTCTTTTTCCCTTTACACGTCTTTGACATTCGCAATTGTTGACCGTAAAATGCGGGCCATTGGTACAGATTGCAATCGTTTAGTGTGGCAGGTACCAGTTCTGTATTATTGATAGACTTTAAAGGGTGTAGGATTGCGTGTTATTCTAAGACACTCCTCGATATACTTTCGGAAAATTTAGAGCCAAACATTCTCTAACCATCTCTCCGTTTTGCTAAATGACTTAAGGGGATGATGACGTGCTTTACAGAAATAATATACTTTTTATACGTACAGGAATAGAACAATACTTAAAAAATTGGGGTTTGGATTTGTAAGAAATGACTCGTTCTTAAACTTAACGTTTTCCTTTATGCTAATTAGGGTCTTTCAACGATTCAAATTTTATAAATTTAATAAAAAATAAAATTATAGAACTTCTAAAGGAAGAAGATTTAATTAATTTAATTTTGTTTGTTAAAAAAATACAGCTGAAGAAGAACAATTGTTTCATCAATATTTATATCACATCAACCGTTTCAACACTCCCGATTTGTTTTATTAGCTGCGTTTTTTTTTTGTAAATTTCTTCTTTAAAAAAACACAAAAATCGAATTGATGAAACAGATGTTTAGATTCTTTTTTCTACTGTTTAAGCTAATTATTTGCCTCTTATACTGTTTAAATTTGTATTTTTTGAAAAATACAAAATTATCATCATTGGAAAATTGCTTTTTTTTTTTAATTGTTGAAATGTACAAATTTTCCAATGATGATAATTTTGTATTTTTTGAAAAATACAAAATTATCATCATTGGAAAATTTGTACATTTCAACAATAAAAAAAAAGCAGTTATTGAAATGTACAAATTTCGAAACAACGTTAAGAAAATTTGTATATTTCAATAATTGAGGCGTGAGTTAATAAGAAACATACAAATTTTCTAACAATATTTACATAAAAATGTACATTTCATATACGAAAAGGGTGGAATTTTTAACTGAAACGTACAAAATTTAAACTTTTCTAACAAATTTCTGAACAAAAATGTATTAATATTAATAATAATAATATATAAAATCAGATGGAAATTCAATCTTGTACGTTTCTATTGTGATAAAAAACTAACAAACAAACAGCCTAATTCGATAATATGGTTCCGTTCCTCCTCCCAGCTGATCACATTAAGCTTAAAATCTCGACGTAGATGGAAAATGCCCTGTAGGAAGGTATATGAAAAGGAAATGGTTGTATCCAAGCGCAACAGACCGACAGACAGGTGGTCAACGTAGGACCAGTAAGTTTCCCAAGCTTGTCATGCCTGACTCCAAAATAACAGGCTTTAACTACATAACTCTAGCTAAAATAGCCGTTCGAGTTGGCATGGTGTTGTCTAAAATACTACCTTAACGTGATTTTTATGAGAAACGAACTTTTATATATCCACCCTTTCTTCTTCTTTTTTTGAGTCGTTTTTTGTGTTTCTTCTTAAAATTTGACTTTTTTTTAATGCTTAAATCTGTTTTCAAACACGTGATGTAGATACCGTATTCGTCACGTATAGATTAAATAAAATAAAAAAACACGAACTGATTTCACATAAATCCCATTAAATTCCGTCCCTCTAGACGTGTGTGGAGATATGTATCCTGCATCTTCGACGACAGGAAACGGATATGACGTCAGGCACGTGAAGTTAACGGTGTTAGACTACGTTGTTTATCCAAGCACGTCACTGTCCGGAAGTAAGTGATCGTGACTAGTCACGCAATGTTCGTAGAGTCGCCTAGATGTACGGCAGATGTATTTTTAACGTCTACTCGTGTATACTGACGAATAAAAAAAAGGCATTATGCTATTGTTTTGTAAGGGGGGAGGAAGGAAAAAAAAAGGGTGCCATTATCGCTTGCTTAACGTAGTAAACACGTTACGAAATGTTAAAAGAGTTTTTAATGGGGAGGAAGGGAACGTCGGTTTGTCTGTTCACTTACCTAAAATCTCGCCACTAATTTAGATCGGAAATTGGAAGAATTAGCAGATGATAATGTAGGCATTAAGCAAACTCGAACGTTTGATCTCACGCTCGTTTCCTGTTTAAAAATTTGCTAAACAAATGCCATCTAGAACATAAAACGGCGCCGAAACTATAGAAAAAAATTAGATTAGAACTACATTAAGAAAAGATTTCTTCGTTTATTTTCGGCGATAAGCTGATAAGTTTCATTTGATCACTAATAAAGCAAACAGTTTCAAATAAATAGTGTATTATTTGACGTATTTGTCGATACTTAAAAGAACTATTTACAGATAATAAATTATATTTTTTAAAAATATATATGGATATACTAACCCTTCTTATAGACGTCGAGAGTTTTGAATGTGACCACGTGGTTTGTAACGGAAGAATAGGGGGATAAAATGGATCCCTTCTGGGCAATTGATTAAAAAAAAAAAAAAACGACCCCACCTGCCAGATACCAGTTTGGTCAGGATTTATGACGTTGCACAGAAGGCGTAACTTCCGGAAGAGGGGGTTATGACGTAGTGGGCACACTCTTCCGGTCTATCTGCACCACCTATTTCCGTCCATCTTAGACTCGAACAGGTGTAAGAACTGATAAGTGGAAATGTGTTTCGTGAAGGGAAGAGAGTGAGAGAATACGACACGAGAGATGACGCGGGTTATTTACGGTTTCGATAGAGGATTAATTATAATTAAGAGATTTAGTTACCTTCTAGATAATGTTGACTTCCCGATGCCGGAGTACTTGCTGGTGTACCTCCTCCGTTCATGACGGGGGTGACTTTTTGTTCGGGTAGAGGATACCCAGTACCTTGTTGAAAAAATTCGTCGAATTCAGGCATGCATACCGATTCGTACAGATTTGGTGGAACGTTTTCTAAAGATGCTCTCTCTTTATCGGCATCTAAAAAAATACAGAAGAATTTCTATAGAATTAATGAATCTTTTATAATAAATCCAGATGTTTATATACACATAAAAAAAAAAGAAAATTCTACTTTATATATAAACAGCTGCTAGAGATTGTAATAATAAATTAATAAATAAAATAAAATATTTCACATTTTTCTTTAAATTAACGACACATTTATATACATTTTTTATCAGAAAATATTTGATAAAAATTGCTCATAACTTATCAGCTTCGTTCCTCTTAGTGATGCTCATCGCTTAGAGAAACTCCGAACATTTTAAAGATTTATTTTTAAAGTTAGATAAATCGATGATTAATAATAATAATAATGTAGGAATAAACGATTAAACTAGTTTCGAATCATTATCCTAAATTCTACATTAATGACTTTTTAGAAGGGATTAATAATATAATTACTCCTAAAAATTTATTTGTGTATATTTTTAATTATATCATACGAAAATCTAAAGGTTATAATAGCTTTTTTTAGCATATAAATACGCAGATGTTAGCTTAGTTTCGACACATCATCTTGTAACAACATTGCACTTTTAATTACAAAATTCTATTGAAGAGGATGCTAAAATGCCTTTCCTAACTCTCTCAATTTAATTCCGTAGAAACTGAATAAAAATTTATATAAAATTTTCACTAAATCGTGCGATTTCTCGCTTCCTACATTAAGCTATTAATAAAAAGAAAAACCTTAAAACTTTAACTATAAAGTGTCAACAAACTAAGAGGGTGACTGGCGTGTTATATAGCGAATGTTGAAAGTCATCGTTATGCTATAGTATGACGGTGTAGTATAGTAAATGCTATATTATGGAGTCGATAGGGTGCAAGGAAGGACATGACACCATACTTACATCCAGGAAATCCCAAGAGGGTGAAAAGGAAAGATCAAAACACCGGTAGGAAGTGAGTATATGGAAAAGCCCCCGGTCTATAATACTACCACATACAGCAACTAGAGAATTGTCGGATGTTGAGTACGATTCCAGGATGCCCAGTGCCGTCCGGTCAGGATGTTGGTTCGCTATTTAACACTCAGTACACTGCGAATAATCGACTGTCGTGTGCCGAAACTACGCTAAACAAGGTAGGTAACACTTACACATTCGTAGACTATCTCGGAGTTGGTCATTCCATATTAGTCAGTGGTTCGACTACTAACGATGCAGAGGGAGGCATGTGACACGCGTCAGTGGAGCAGGATGTAGGACAGCAGGGTTGTCCCGTTCGGTGGACGGGCCCTATAATAGTTTAGAACCTTACACTAGCTTTCTTTTTTTTTGTGCGATCTTCACTTGTTAAAACATTCCTTTTATCATAATCGAGGGGGTGATCGTTTCTTACCGAGGTATGACGCGTGTCGACACGTGTCTACGCTAATTTAACTAGGGGCAGAGGTTATTCGGGTCAACAAATCGGCTCATTTCCTGTGTACGTTTTAACCTGTACGTCGTATCAAACCGTATTTTTAAGTAGCGATAACATGGAAAGAGTTCTTACCTTTCTGAAGTATATCTAAGTGTTCCCATAGTATATCTCCCATAAATGGTGGGGCGCGAGCTAGGAATGCATCTTTACCAAGGGCGCACATATCTTTGCCCTTCATACTAAAGTTCTGCGGGTTTACACCTTCCAAACTAAACTCTCTTATGGCCCAACTAAGCCAATGGGCGACGTCCATCTCACTCCACTGTCTAGGATCTGTAAAAAGTACATAAAAATATATAAAGAATTTCGTCGTTAACACCAGTAAATTTAGTATAAATCGGCGTATTTATACTTTAAATATATATATATATATATATTTATATAATTTAGTTTAAGTATAAAGGGTCGAAGAGGTTCTCGTATATAGTTTAGTCGACTTTGAAACAAGAACAACATGTGAACAGAAATTCTTGTTTGTTTTTATATGTGACGATTTGTCCATCTGTACCACACAATGGAAATCTAATAAGGTGAATTGGAAGAAAACGATTTGGTAGACGTTTCCGCAATTTTATCCCCGTTTAGGAAGGTGAATCGACTAAAAGATTGATCTGTTTTTTTTTCTCTATTCGTGTTTAACCTGTAACTAAATAGAAAATGGCGACGCCAGAGAGATTGGTACAGAGTCCATCTGTTTTTCTAGTACGAAAATCGTGTCCACTTTAGCTATTTTCTGTCAGAAAGTTGATTTAGTTCTGTCAACTTTCTATTTTCGTGTCTCGACTCTTGACTAAACTCAATAGAAAGTAAGGAGAAAACAACTTACACATACATTACTAGTAAAATAAAGGAAGCGGGGAGGGTGAAAGATGTTTAAAAATATGACTTACTAAACTCATACAACCTCATTAAAATCGAAGATATATATTTTTATTATTATTATTAATTTAATTTTTTTAAAGAAATTATTTGTTAAATTTCCTGTGTCCCCCCCCCTCTTGTTTAAAATGTGTAAAAATTTTAATGTTGGGTGGACCAAAACGGTAAACGAACGTACAACTGTACGTGTCCATCCGCTTCCACCTTCCAATTTCTGATTCAATGGAAGTTTTGTTAATAGTAAACCACTCAAAAAACGTGGGAAAAGGGAGGGTCGAGAGCGAAATTCCGTAGCACAGCATCCTGTGTATTGATGTATCG
Organism: Centruroides sculpturatus; assembly: GCF_000671375.1. NCBI lineage: Eukaryota > Metazoa > Arthropoda > Arachnida > Scorpiones > Buthidae > Centruroides > Centruroides sculpturatus. The sequence goes on from NW_019384343.1 coordinate 50,113, forward strand.
TTTCTGTCCATTTATCCTTGCATGCATCGTTTCACAATTTGGATCAATTAAATAGAGCAACGTCATATAGACAACCGGATGGTAGAGATCCTGTTGTGTAGAAAACAATAAAAATTCTGGAAATCCCCGCGTGATATTCCTCCATGTAACATTAAAAATTCTCAAAACGAACAGGTACATACATCCCTCGATTACAGTCTATTTGGAGTTCTCTTACACACACACACGCTGTCGTTTTACTAAATATTTGACGATGCATTACGTCGAGAAATTTGCATAAATCTATCCTAAATAAATATATTAATCTAGAATATATTCTCACTAGTCTTTACGTTTCGTAATTTACGTCCCACATCAACCTAATTTTATTTTTTTTCAACATAATTCCAGCTAAAAATTCCCACTTTCGTATTTGTATCGAATCATAAGCTTTATAATATATAAATATATTATATAATAAGCAATTATATGATTAATTGCTTATTATATAATATATTTATATATATATAAATATATTATATAAATTTATATCGTAGTTAGTCCAGATCTGTGTAGTGTCTGCTGCAACAGTGATGATTATAAAATTAAATTCATTATAATAGATTTATATATTATTGTTCATTATCTATATATTCTGTGTCTAAAGAAATAATTTAATAAATTATTTGCTGTTGAAAAATATGTAGGATTGAAATTATGATGATAATTTAGCTTTTATTTTAAATGAAAAATCATGCTGTTAAAGTCATTTTGAACTGATTGTAAACATCTATTTGTAAGTTTGCTAATAATTAATTTTTTATATTAAAAATCCTGATCATCACTTCTAAAAGTGGACAACTTTCTTTGTTTATAGTTACTAGTTTCAGAATGGTTTCAGATACAAAATCTATCATTTTTTCATTTTATTTTTGATTTAGATAATTAATCTACTTTTAAGATATGTGCTAATGCATGCCAACATGCATTTTTAAGTTAATAAAGTTGCAGGTTTTTTTCAGTAAGTGCATTGTTAATTTTATAATTAATCAGAAAAAGTGTTAAAAGAGAATAAATGTGTATATAATACTTCATTTCTTGAGATAATTCATAATTGACAAGCATTAGAAAGATTATAGTTAATCCTACATATTTTTCCTTCATTATAGTCTTTGGCACAGTTGCAGAAGATTGCAACGTAGCATAGATGGAAACGCATTCCATCTATCCTACCGTATGCACACTACACATAACAGTACCAAAAACACACCCGAGTAACCTGCGAGTACGGCGGCCTGAATGACGGGTTTGGTGTCACCTCCATGTCCCGGGACTTGCGTCTGCACGTGGCCCATGGGTCCGAGCGGATTGTCTCGCGTTGTGAGTCCTCCGAATCCCTGATGGTGAGGATGGTGGGGATGCGGAGCGTGATTTCCCTGAAGGCCCATGTGAGCTCCCAATTCCGGCGGCCACTGGCCGGGAGATGTAGGCACAGAGGAAGGAACGGTTTGAAACGGCGGTTCGTAATGGTGAGGGCTGTATCCCTCTGTTACTCCCATGTCATGAGTAGGATACCTCCCTAAAAATTAAATTAATTTATATGCTGTATTATTAATTCAGTTAGATTTTAGAAGACAACTGATATTTGCAACATCAGCTGCTGATTAGTTAAAATATTTAATAATAAATGGCAAATTTCATTATTCATTCCACAATGATTCCTGTCTCAAATATAAATAGGCCATCAGATAATAATAAGAAGGGAATTGTTAAAGGTATTCTATTCTATAATAGTCATAAAAATTCTCCCTTAGAAAGAAAAAAAAACAGATTGGAAAAACCCAGATACGCTGTATTAAAAATAGAGAATGGCAAGCTTTTCATATAGACTCACCTCGAAAATTCTTTCCCATATATGGAGGTTGATACTTTGATTCTTGACTGAGAGACAGAGAAGCGTCTGTTGGATAGAACTCTGAACTGTTATCCAAGTATGTGTGATGGGTAGGTGCAGCTTCCAGTCCATATTCCTGAGTCTCGTCATAGTGCTGACCAAGAACAACGTCTTCATGTCTCATCTCATTCAACGTGTGCATCGATTCGGAGATATGGTTATAACCTCCTAGTAAGGGAAAGTAAGGTAAAAAAAAAACATTTAGAAGGGCAAAGTGGGTGAGGCATAAAAGTCCTACTTTCTTTAGAAACCTTTTCACGCTCAATAGAAAACAATGTATTAATACAAAACGTGCGCTTTCTCTCTTTTTCCCTTTACACGTCTTTGACATTCGCAATTGTTGACCGTAAAATGCGGGCCATTGGTACAGATTGCAATCGTTTAGTGTGGCAGGTACCAGTTCTGTATTATTGATAGACTTTAAAGGGTGTAGGATTGCGTGTTATTCTAAGACACTCCTCGATATACTTTCGGAAAATTTAGAGCCAAACATTCTCTAACCATCTCTCCGTTTTGCTAAATGACTTAAGGGGATGATGACGTGCTTTACAGAAATAATATACTTTTTATACGTACAGGAATAGAACAATACTTAAAAAATTGGGGTTTGGATTTGTAAGAAATGACTCGTTCTTAAACTTAACGTTTTCCTTTATGCTAATTAGGGTCTTTCAACGATTCAAATTTTATAAATTTAATAAAAAATAAAATTATAGAACTTCTAAAGGAAGAAGATTTAATTAATTTAATTTTGTTTGTTAAAAAAATACAGCTGAAGAAGAACAATTGTTTCATCAATATTTATATCACATCAACCGTTTCAACACTCCCGATTTGTTTTATTAGCTGCGTTTTTTTTTTGTAAATTTCTTCTTTAAAAAAACACAAAAATCGAATTGATGAAACAGATGTTTAGATTCTTTTTTCTACTGTTTAAGCTAATTATTTGCCTCTTATACTGTTTAAATTTGTATTTTTTGAAAAATACAAAATTATCATCATTGGAAAATTGCNAAATGATGGTACCACGAAGCGAGGGTGTCTAGAACTTACCTCCCTAACATCTGTTTCGCCTTTTGTTGTCAGAAACCACCTTCCCCTATGCTGAGGGGGATCAAGGAACAAGATGAGGATGTATGGAAAGAGGATGGAGAGGAGGAGAGAAAAGATGAAATTTTTAGAGAGATTTTATAAGTTTCTGAATCTAAAAAAAAAATACCTTTGGGAATGTTTTGTTGTTCTCTTTCTTTCTCCCAACTGCTGAAACTTGCTCTCAACGCTTGCGTCATTTTTTGATTGGTCCCTGGAGTCAATGGTGGCACCTGAGTTGGGAGATCTACAAGTACGAAAGACAAAAATAAGAATTAAAGAAAGAAAGATAACAGCTTTCGAAATATTTCTATTCTTACAGAATACAGAAAGGATATTAAAGAATAATATTGCTTTACTTTCCCACACACATACACAAGTATATATTATATAAAATAATGATATACTCGTGTATTATACGCTCCAACATCCTTCAAAAATTCACACGAAAAGATATAATTTAAATAATTATAAGATAAAATCTTATAGGAAACTTTCCCATATATTATCGTCTACTTAATGTACCAATTAATTACTTATTCTTAAACTTATCGACAGTATTTAAGTATCGTTTGTTATATAAGTCAGTAATATACTAGGCAATAGAACGAATAAGCTGGTGAGATATGTCACGATTTATATTAAAAATAATTAGGGTCCTATTTCTAAATAATCTTACCTGGTTTTGTATGGTACCCCATGTGAAAATCAATGATAAAAACTACAAATAAGTACCCAATGCACCACTAGAAAAGAGCACACATCCAGTGGTCAACAAAGTATCCTGTCTGATAAGTCCATCTAATTACGCCAATAATGTCTGGCGGGTGTCATCCCATTCCAAGGTTAAGGGGTGGGAGGGCACATACACACAACACTAAGTTCCGTATATTAACTGTAACGTAGAGTAGGAGAGAGAGGAGCGATCTTAAGGTGACTTTCTCTCGCACGTTTTTACTTTAAAAGGGAGAATTTTATCGTGTGCTTTTGTGTTCACATCACCAACCAAGTATGGCCGATACGAAGCAGCGCTCACGATTCCGTTAAAGGTTTTTCTCCATGTCCACATCATCTGGTAGTTGAGCGATAAAGAACTAAATGTCCGAATTAACTGTTTCCTTTTTATAAAGCAGCTGGCACGCGTACCACTAACACGCAACTTCTACTAGGGCCTTTATTAAAGGAAGACGAAAATATCGAATAGAAGGCATCATCTTTTATCAAACCGCATACGCCTCTTATCAAGTACAGTGCGAGGAATGGAAGGTATAGAAAAAAAAAATGATGGTACCACGAAGCGAGGGTGTCTAGAACTTACCTCCCTAACATCTGTTTCGCCTTTTGTTGTCAGAAACCACCTTCCCCTATGCTGAGGGGGGGTTCAGGGGATAGGTATACATAAAAAAAGCGGAGATTTCTGAAAGCAGGTGAACCCTGCCCTAGATATGTCGAGTTTTTAAAGCAGGTGGATACGTGTTACTAGTAGAGGACCTTTACACCTCAGTTTGTCAATACGACAAAAGGTTCAACCCATAACGTCGAGGCGCTAAACAAATTCACCTAAAACTAAGTTGATTTTGGCGTGGTTACGATCCCGCTCGGGTATGTCATGCCCCCATTAAACTTGTGAAAATAAAAAATAAAAAAAAATGTGCCATAATTAAACTTAACTAGAGAGGGGGAGAATCTATAGCTCGTGTTTCTTAGATAAAAATCACCCAAAAGGAAACTTCGAGGTCGAGTTTAAAGGTGGTAGAAAGTTAATTAGGAAACTGTTCTTTAGCTACTGTTATTAAGAATACGCGTGCAAACTATTGACCCTATGACCTAAGTTTCTTACACTACCGAAAACAACGTCCAACTAATCACTAAACATCCGGTACATCTAGATTATAAAATAGGTCAAAACATTGAATAACCACAATTATTTTCAGCATTTATACACTCGAATATCCGTAAAAATTAGAATTTTTTTAGTAGTGTAAACTCTGTACGGTAAAACACACTTATAGTAACCTAAAAAACACCCCCGAAGTACACAGTGATTAGTTAATTGTATTTACATTTTACATCCCTGAACAATGAGATATTCTATGAATTAATTATTCGACTTGAACCCTATTAAGATGTATTAAAGTAAGACTTTAACTGTTCATTTTTGTACATTTTTACTGTAACAATGTACTGTACAAGTTGCTTATAATTAAAGATAATTGAATGTAAATTGATAGGACTAACTTTCGCCGCTTACAATAGTTACAATTGATCAAAATTGACAATTAAATTAGTAATATAACTATGACCTATCGCCTTGACCATGCCATATATTCGTACGTTATGCTACATAGAATGGGGTGTAATTATAGTTTCAATAAAGAACACCCTTAAGTAGTAATTATAAGGGCCACGTGTACTGTACGTGGCACGTGCTTCCGCAGGGTACCATTTGGTACCCCCTTAACGGATATATGGATCCCTGATCAAAATTAGGAGTCAAAAAAATAACATAACAATTTCCGATTGAGTTTAATCAATCCTTTTTTAGCTAATTTGCATAATTTATGCAAAGTTATTTAGCGAATTTTCTGTTTAATTAATTTAATTTATATAAAATCGTATAGAAACATTGTCTTAGATGTTTTCCTGTTATGATGTTAACTAAAAAATTTATTTTTATATTATCTATGTTACCATTTCCTGTTAGAAACACTTTAGAAAATGATAAATATAGACGGTTGTTATGTTTTGTAACATAGAATATTCCATTTTAAACACTAGAAAATGCATTTTCTAGTGTTTAAAATGGAATATTCTATTTAAAATATACAAAAAAACTTTCACTTGTTAATGAAATTTTAACGAAATTCTCGACACAGTACAGCAATTCTCTCGCGAATCTTACGTATTCCCCCTCATAAATTACGAATTACGTTACATTTTAACTCGATTTTCCTTGAGAAAATGTATTTTTTCTGATGTTTAATTACGAATATTTTATACATAAAAGAAGGAAACATTAAATAAAAGTTATATGACACGATAAAAGGCATAATCTGCGTGACAAAACCGTGTCAAATCCTCTCAATATATATATACACACAGACACACATAAATTTATCAATTGTTTTCGTACGAAAACAAGACCCAAAAAAATTTATTTTATGTATCGAATTATTCAGAATTTTAATAATTGTTTTGTGTGTTTTAATGAAGCAAACTCAAAAAAAAATAAAATAAAATAAAAAAGAATTAAAAAACTATACTAATGTTGATAGCGATCTTGCTTTTGGCATATGGCCGAACTACCGTGGCGCCGTAGCGGAGAAAGAGAGAACTAATCACTGTCGCAATCACAGTACAACACGAGACAGGAAGTAAGACTTCTCATCCATGACGCAAATGTACTAACACACCCCTTCTTTTGTATCAGCCACCTGCATTGGGGGATTTTTATGATATTAAAACTGAAGAATAGTTTAGTTATAGAGGAACTTTCGTGCCAATTTTTATATTTTTAAATAAAAATTTATATTTTATTAACTTCCTGAATGTCAAGAATAACTTAACACTTATCCATTTACTTACTCAGAAATATTTTATTTTGTTTAGAGAATTTAGAACTCTTACATAAAAGTAATCATTGGAAAAACCAGGAGCGTGAGGGGTTTTCCATGAGATTTCCTCATTTCTCCCTTGTTTTGTAATATAATTAATGCTTTGGAACTCGATTAATGAGTAGAAATGATCAATTTTCCTAATAGTTAATGTAAAAATTTCGGTTTTTAGGATAAAAATAAGGTTTTTCCACCTCTATATCAATGTAAAATTAAGCGATTTTTTAAAGATCTTTGAAGCAAAAATGCTATGCAAATGTTTTCTTCCACAAAAAAATTTACTAATTTCGTCGAGTTTAACGTAAAAATTAAGGATTTGGGGTAAAAATAAATAGTTTTTTTTAAATCGAAATTACTATCCAAGCGTGTTTTTAATGTCCCTAAAACGAAAGATAATTATAAAATATATACATGTATGAGGTCTACAGATGATAAATTAGTAACTTTATATGTTAATTACTAGTTTAAAATCAACTATTTGTAACGAATTAGAATCGAAAGACACCATTTCTATTGTCCGTGGTCAGTGACCCTGGTTGCTCCCTTAGTGTATGTGTGTATATATATATAAAAAAAAGGTGTATTAAAAAATTACCAAGAACGTGTGGCTGCGCTTCAGGTAGTAATTCTGATTGCCAGATGTTCGACAAAAGTACTTGTCCATCTGGTAGCATGGTAAAAATTCTTTTTATGTTCCAGAAACTAGATTGTTTCTTGTTTTCACAACTGACTGACAGACACGACGTTCTTTTTTTTTTCAAGGACAGATTTCCATTCGAAAATGAATTTTTACATTCAAATTTTTTGGGTAATTTTACGGTTTATTAAGTGTTTATCTCTCTCTCTCTCTCTCTCTCTCTCTTCATACACACGTAACAGCGTAACGTATAAGTAGAAATCCCGTTTTGTAAAGGGGAGAAACCACTACCTACGTGTAAGAGTTAGTGGGACTTTTACTTTAGTGTTAATTCGGGAAAACACTATACTCGATGGGGGGTTGAAAGTGGTAAATTAAAGTGGAAAAAAAGGGTACAAATGTAGCTTTAAAACCCCCCCACGGAGAGAATTTTTTGTATCCTTAACTAAATCTGTGTAACTTGCAACAGATGGCATTCGCATGTAGCTGAAGAAAACCTTGATGGGAGTTTTTATGACTACCTAACAACATTCGGGTCACCACAGGTGACCAGTCACCACAAAGACCAGATTTTTATACGACCTTCCCGTCGAGATGATTCTAAATGCTGATTATAACTAAAGTAATGCCACAGTTAACTTAACACACAAGAAAAAGTGTGCAAGAACCCATTTTCGTCACTAAAATTTGGGGAACTTCCCTAAACTACACAGGAAAGGGCATGTCTGAATTTAAAAAAAAAAAAAAAAAGAATAGGGTATTTTTAGTGATCGAAATGAGGTCTTATTTCCCGACTCTCCTTCTTAAATAATTATAATTTTTATACATTTTTTTTTTGCAGCCAGGGACGGAAGAAATGCGACTTTCTAACAGATCCTAACCTGTTGCTATAACCGACACCAGATGGCGGGATGAGCCTAGTGTACCTTGAAGTGTACCTGATGTCAATCGGGAATTCTACTGATCCAGTACCTGACTCAATGCTAGAGAATTCGATAACAGTGTTTGAACTACGAATGTAGGCGTTGTGACGTAATCGTTCTTCACACAACATACAACAGAATACCTTTAGTAACGTGTTCTTGTATAGTCTTTCACCTGTGTACAGTTGGCATTAGTCACCGTTTTATCACTATTTTTATATGGAATTGTTTTTAGATAAAACGTTAAAAGGCTGATACGGTTATGATAAAATAGAGCTTTTATGAGGGGGATTTTGGTGAATAATAATAATAATAATAATCTTAAACAAATGTGTTATGTTAGTGTTTAAAGTGCGCTCGAAGCTGTAGGATTTAGTGTATAAAAGTGATGAGTACAGACAAGATACGTAAAGAAGAATCTCGTAGCCACACGCTACGAGGAAAGAAGTGGTAAAGAAATAAAATAAAAATAAAAAAAGGGGGGAGAGAAACACAGAGAGAGAGAGAGAGAGAGACAACGGCCAGGAAACAGGCTTCGAGGACCGGTCCGGAAAATGGGGTTTGACGTGAAAAACTTGGCCAGCTTTCCCAGGGCGTCGTAGTCACCAGAGAGTAAGAGGTAGCAAGTAGTATAGCGTAGTATGGTGATTATGAATGGGAAGAAACCGTGAATGAAACCAGTTTTTCATTCGCCTTACTACACAACCTGTCCTGCCTCGGGCATACGATGGATTTTATGAATGAACCGAGGTCACTATGTGACGTCATCGCCAGCGCAAATTCACTACAGATCGTGGGAATAGTTGATCTCAAGGGCAAGCCACGTAGAGGCCCCCAACGGGCACGACATGTTGACTCCGACATTTGTAACTAGAGAAGTTAAACGAAGTCCTTGATTATTGTCGATTTTTCTGTTTTATTTCTTGATTATCTTAAAGTTAATCACTTAAAATTCATGTTAAAAAAATATATAACTTTTAATCGTTCTTAGAATTTTAACACTAAATATTCTCTCTACCAATGTCTAATGTGTGTGTGTGTGTGTTTTTTTTTGATAGCTTCTGGCATAAAGCCAACTCTATGCTTATTAACTCATTCCATAATATACAGCTGGAAGAGGAGTCGGTAGTGTTTATAAATGGTCTTTTATTTACACAATCCTTCATACTAGCAAAAATTTAGATTCCGAAATGGAAACTTGGCAATTTACACCGACGAATTACTAACTGGCGTATCTATAGACGGTTGTTATGTTTTGTAACATAGAATATTCCATTTTAAACACTAGAAAATGCATTTTCTAGTGTTTAAAATGGAATATTCTATTTAAAATATACAAAAAAACTTTCACTTGTTAATGAAATTTTAACGAAATTCTCGACACAGTACAGCAATTCTCTCGCGAATCTTACGTATTCCCCCTCATAAATTACGAATTACGTTACATTTTAACTCGATTTTCCTTGAGAAAATGTATTTTTTCTGATGTTTAATTACGAATATTTTATACATAAAAGAAGGAAACATTAAATAAAAGTTATATGACACGATAAAAGGCATAATCTGCGTGACAAAACCGTGTCAAATCCTCTCAATATATATATACACACACACACACATAAATTTATCAATTGTTTTCGTACGAAAACAAGACCCAAAAAAATTTATTTTATGTATCGAATTATTCAGAATTTTAATAATTGTTTTGTGTGTTTTAATGAAGCAAACTCAAAAAAAAATAAAATAANTGCAAAAATTATAAAGTTGTAGAGTTACGAGGGGTTTAAAATTTACGTAATTTCGTTAGAAAATTTGGAGTTTTGTGTGTTATAAACATTAATATATCATAGAAAAAAAAAGGGGTGACGATGACCTAAACAGTTTTATAAAGTGATTCAAAGTGTAACTATTCTTTATAATGACCGAAGCAATGAGTCAGCTAGTCTATGATGCTGCTACAGCAACTGTAACACCGCAGGACACTATCTAGAATAAGAATTACACCTCCAAAACTCAGACAACCACAGCGGGTGACGTTCAAAAATAATTTTCTCTACCGAGAATTTTACACTTTTATAGTTTAGATAATTAACAGAACTCTTACCTTTTATATACACTAAGATGAAGCAACATGAAGCACTTTAGGTATAAAAAAAAACAATACAATATATACATATAACAATTAAAAAATTATAAACTCTAAGTAGAGAATCGATTCTGTTACAGATATAGATTCGGAATTATGTACTACATATCTATATCTGTAGCTTGAAGGTTGACATATACGTGTATGTATCCTCCCTCTTTACGATTGCACATGACTCTGAACACAGTTTTTGTAAATCCTAAGCCAATTGCACAAGTAAAACACTCGTCCTAATAATAAGTTTCTCCATAAACGAAGCCGCCATTGTCTACTGTCTACGAATGGCAGTTGCATGTACTAAAACTTCCACCAACTCAGTACGATTGCAACGAGACAGTTGACAGACTTTGCGTGCACCAGCTGGGCAAACACGACGTCGGCCACTAAACTACAGAGCGTGTGGCACACATAGTTACTAAAATTCTAATTTAAATTGTAACGTCGAGTCTTTAAAAAAAATTTAAAAAGTTATACACACAAAAACATACAAACCACCCCCCTTACAGACACACTAACAGTGTTACATATCTACAGACAAATCTCTCGTATAATTTATTGTAAAACACACAAAAAAAATTAATAACAATAAAAGGGGGTGAATGTAAACGATGTAAATTCGAAACGAGGAGTGCCCAATTACGTAGCAAATCTTATATAGAAGCAATCACTACTATAGAACACAGCTAGTCGAGTTTGTAATTTATAGAATACTGTTATTAGCAAACAAACATAAAACAGCACGTTGCCTGAAAGCTGAATCAGCAAACCGCAATGTACCAGTGAGACACAGTACTGAGAAATAGCTTGCTATTATTATGTACATACGTGCATAAAGAGTTCGAAAACTCGAAGATAAATGTAGATATTATTTTAAAATATTCCTAGAATAATATAATTTTATATTAATTTTTATACAGTGTATATGTTATTCTATAGAAGGGAATATTTTTCTAAGAAACAATACAAGATTGCTATGTATTTTATTTTTTTTTTTTTTTACGAATTTCTATAATGTTGGATAAACATCCTATATAAATAGTTGTAATGACGCATACTGTTTACGATACGAAAACAATAAAATTTTATATCTAGGGTGTTGTCCATTATTAACATATTTTTCTAGTAATAAATGAAATTTAAAATATTTAATATTTATAGTTTAGGTAATAAATTTTACTATATATTTTTCGTATATTATAACTTACTATACTTAAAATAATAAATGATTTTACATACGAAACAATCCTTATTCTGTATCATATGTCTAATTTTTTCGTTAATGCTCCAGGGTGTATTTTATGTGAGGCTCTCTTTAGGAAGAAGCCATCCCTTCTTGTCTAACATTAGCTTTATTGATGAGCTTCTATACTTATAAGAATACGAGTCATATGAAAACAAAGCCTTAAAAAATAATCTATTCTAATTTTGAAGCAGTCAAAATAAAGAATTTATATGTGAAGAGTAATGTCATTGACCGAAATTTCATAATAAGCAATGATGCTGATGTTTCTTCTTATTGTTCTGTGTGTAGGCCTTTAGAAATTAAACAATGAAAACATTTTGCAATTCAATTACAGTTCGTTTCACCTAATTATCACTTTTAAAAATAAAATTCTTAAAATTTAACTATAATAAAAAAAAAATTAATTAATTTAATATTATTCTCTCATACTTTCGTATGATATTTATTCACATTTCACATTCGCGTATAAATCAGTGCAATGTCATTCCTGACTATTATTATTCCCGTTGAGTGCGTCTCTCTTGTAAATGGATGAACAACATCCTTGTTAAGCGTTCTCTTTTCTAGTTAGTAGGCCTAATTACATGATTACCAATCTCGTACCATGTTACCCAACATGGCTGCAGGATGAGAACTAAACTTTTTTTATTTTTTAATTTAATGGAATTAACAATGAGTTTAACTTCTTATTCTAAAAGAATATTTTATATAGATTAAATCGATTAATCTTATAAAATAATTCTATTTTTATTTTTCTATTATATATGTTAGTTTTAACTAAGCGATATCTTATTAGCATATTGTTTGTATAGAAAAATATTTTTAAAAAATACTTCTTTGCTTAAAATTAATGTTAAGCAATAAATGTTTTTAAATGAAATTTTTTTACGTAATTATTTTTAAATTAAGAAAAAAAAATGAAATTTTTTTTCTGTATTGCTGGAAAGTTAAATAACTTTCCAGCAATAATTATAATTGCATTGCTAGAAAGTTAGATGATTATTATTGTATTTCTGGAAAGTTTAACAATCAATTAAAAACTGATTATTTTTAAAAATAAAATCAATTTCATATTTCAAAAAAATAAAATAAAAACAAATCGCTTTCACTTTGATTATTGAGTTAAATAATCAGTACCATATTGTTAAACAATTAATCAATAAATTACATTTAAATAAATCAATTTTCAACTATATAAACACGGATTTAAATGCATAAATGAACTAGTTAACGGCAGTTAGTGTTAATATTTAAAATTAAAATGTATTATACATAATTATGAATAGTCGCATTATTATGAATGTATATTAATGTTCATAAGCAGCAGTTAGATTTATAACCACTATAATTTTTCTTATAGGGAAAAAAATATATTAAAGTGTCAAAGTCATGACTTACCTTGCGAAAACAATATATAAAGGAGCATGGTTTATTATTAAATAAGAGAAGTTTAAGGTAGAATTATGCATTAGAAACATATTCGAAGTGTACATTATTTCAACGATACATTTACTTTAAAGACATTTTTTTAATTTAGATGAACTTCCTAACAAAGAACTTGTGCAATAAACATGGAGAGAATGGCACAATCAAATAGTTTTGAAACCTTGAGTTGATAACTGTTAGGAGAGAACCTGTTTCTAGTTTTATAAGTGGACAAATGATACACGCGAGATAGAAAAATAGAAATAAATAATTTAAAATTCAATTTTTTTTCTACAAATATCAATTCTTAACAAAGTAAAAGAACAATAATAATAATAAGTTTTTCAAATAAATTATAAATTGTTACAAAATTAATCATACTTAAAAGTCATTCTAAACTATGATATTACTACTTTAAAAATTAATGATATTCCTATATAATTATAGTAATTAAACTATTTATTTTAATATGTTTTTTAAGAGATAATTATGAATAAATTTAACCTATAGAGGAAATATATATTATTCTTATTTTTTTTTTTAAACTACAATCGTAAATTCATTCATTCATATTCAATTCACTACAGCTTACTAAATATTTGTACACACTTATCAATGTTTTTAATCACAATATTAATATTATATTCTAATTACTGCATAGTTAATTTTAACAATCGAGTAGTATAAGGACAGCTACTTTTTCTATATTAAAAAGGGCTATCTACACTTATTCAGGGTCGAAATTTAAGTGAGTTAATTGTTTCTCTACATAGAAAATTACGTACGTAAATACTAGAAGATTATTATTAAATTGTTTCGAAATAATTGGATTCGAAGCTGTTAACAATTCGAATAAAAATATATAGTTATGTCGCACACATGTTTTCAAAGTAAACATTGACTCACCAATCATCTCCTGCTAGGATACATCTGGATCAGAATTCGATTCGGAAATTGCACTTTCAAAAAATGTTAAAAACTTCAACAAAATATTTCTTAAATAATTAAAACTTTTTGTAAAAGAAAAATTAATAAAATATAAACGTTTATATACATAGATATAATTCTAAAACAAAAAGACAGGCGAAGTTACATATGCATAATTATAAATGAAACTGTAGCTGTTGACTAGTCGTACAAAATATTTATACATATATAATACACACGTGTAGTAAGAAAGAAAATATATATAACATATGTATACAAAATTGCACTATTATGCTAGGAGCATCACAACATTACTAGACTTTGAGGTCATCATGCCAACCTATATAAGCATCACGCTATGGGTGTACATTATATTCAAATTAGTTCTCGCAATGCCCTTAGGCCACGCCAGGGTGCGTCGATATGCCCTGGGTACGAGGCTAGTCCTTATCTCTCTACTGCAGGTTTCACAAAACGGAAGGAAATAGAGGTCGCGCCAGATCTAACAGTTAGTGTATGAGAGTTAATGCTGAGTCAGTAGAAGTTTGACGTGTCATCACCCCTCACTCGAAAATGATGTTTGGGGGAATATTTCTAGATACACTGACCGCTAACATATATCAACTTCTGACACTTTCGAGATAGGGTAACACCACTAATTCCTGTTGTTTTGGTGTTTGTGGTGTGTCCTTAACTGATAACCATACTTTCACACACAAACACACACTAATTAGTTTCTATTATTTTTGTTTATAACTTAATCTTAGATAAAGTGGAATTTAAAGTTTTATACAGTACACTTTATATATATATACATATACATTTTTCTCGATTTATACGATGTGAAAATCGATTTGGGTTTTTTAAATATGCCGAGAAATGTCAATTTTCTGCTTTGTGATCATCCTCTAAAGGGGGATATGTTACAGCTGTCGAACTTTATACATAACGATGGGGTGGAATATCAATAGCTACAAAAAAGGTACAACGATTCCCACAGTATTCTCTACACGCTGAACACATTGGGCACCTGCTACACATCATGCTTGGTTGCTTATTAGTAGCGGAATTAATGGTTTTTCACATAGAAAAAATGTGATTTTTCTCGCATTACATGTTAACTGATCTGTTGTTTTTCTTTAATTATTCAAATTCCTAATTGATACGGATAGAGGAGGAAACATTGGTTTTATGTTAATCAATAGTCAGACACAGAGGAAGGAAGGGTTTGATCTAAAGAAGAGCCTGCATTCGTTACATATAAATGTGTGTGTTTAAGGATGTTGTATTTGATAGCTAATCGTTATGTTAGATGGGAAATTTCATCTGGGAAATCCTGTATTGGTTATAATTATATTTAAATCTTATTAGATTATCTAGTGTATGTCTATGAATGGCACGATATGCAGCATAGAGTCTATGTGATTTTTTTTTCGTTTTAACAACCCCTCGAATAATGAACTGTTGAGAATGATTGTATCATTGGCTTTTAGCATAAATTGAACATGTGCCAATAATAATAAATACTTATTTGAGCACTCCTTAAAGAAAAACTAAGGAAAATATTCAAAAAATTTGGCTTCACTTACTAGTAACCTATAGAGATTTGGCAATGCTATAAATGATTAATATGTAATTATTAATTACGAAAACGTATTAAAACATTATAAATTTAACATTATAAGATAATTTATATTATAAATATCGATATAATTAACTAATTTTTAAATAAATAGATCTTAAAACCTCGACTCAAAACAATAATTTCCATACTAGAAAATAATAGATAATTAAAAATAGGCCTATATATTTTAAAAATTAATTAAAAAAATCGATAAAATTTATGTTAAGCATTTAAATGAATAAATAAATCTACATACTTAATAAGAAATCTTCAACTTTCCATAGCTGTTAGCACGAAAAAAAAAACCTGATAATTTGGGCCTAAATTTTTTTGTGTTTATTCTACAAAAGCCTGTTGTTTTGATAGAAATCCATTCAAATTTAATACAAGATTTATTAGAATGCAGCATAAATAACAACTAACTTATCATTGGTAGAAACGACGCTAAACTCCATCCTCAGTTACGTCAACGTTGTTTTATACGTAACAAGCGTAACTTAACCATTCTAGAAGCATAAATAATTAAAATTTAAAATATACAGATTATAAAAATGTCAAAATTATTTTAAAAAAAAATATTTTATTTCCATCTTCCAAAAATATTTTTTAAGAGGTAACAGTAATTTTAGTAACAGTAATAAAAGTCTCTTATATAACCTATACCATAAATTAAATACTGTGTATAATTAGAGTATGTTACGTACTAATTTTAATATAAAAACGAGAAAAATTTCAATATAGACTTTAAAAAAATAATAATAAAAATAGAAGATCACATCACATGTATATAATAGTTTCCTATTGTGGCATAGAGTATGTTTCATAATTACGTCTTCACTCTCGATCCTAATGTAACCTTCCTCTATAGCAATTAAGATGTCGATTTTTCTTTTGTTTGCCACTTCTAAATGTGGCCTACTTTCATTGTGCTCGGAAGAACCCCTACTCTAGTGGCTAGGCGAGGTCGTCAGGGTCCTACATCAATGACTACAATCGGAATTGTTTGCTTTATGAACAAATTAACCCTAATTGTAGTTAGTTAAGGCGACAATGAAGGACGTATTATTCACAACATAGGATCGTTTAATTTACATCGCAATTAAAAAAATAAATAAAGAAGAAAAAAAAACTAATAAATTTCGTAGAATACGTAACACACGTTGCACGCTCTTTATGTACAGTACAATACAGAAGTTCGTGATGATGATGATGATAGAAGTTTACGAATTAAAAACCTCTGATATTCCCCACATAATTATCGACTCCTGACACTTTCTAGCTCTTATAATTATGAGAAAAATACACTATTTTAGCCGCAGGCTGCTTTTGTCGTCTTTAGTGCAGGTGGAGTGACTAGGGAATAGAAAATGAGGTACATGAACTCGTTGGAACAACAGGTGCTGTGCTGTAGAGTGTAGACTGTCAACAACCAGTCCAGTCTTTAAATAGTGAATGTCAAAATTCATATATACATATACACATACACACATCCATACACACANGAACCATTATCAGATCATTAATTATTTATTAAATTATTACTATTTTTTCTTCTCTCCTCTAATTATAACTTAGATGATATTGTTTATCGGGTCGTACGATTTAAAAACTAGTGCAGTGACTTGACTTATACACCTGTGATGGTAATTGTCTACATAGGATTTTCTGTATTAAAAATTCTATTTTTACGTGTTTAGTTTTTTTAATTATAATCTTAAGATTTATTTCTTGTCAGTAAGTTCTCATAAAACTAAGGCAATAATAAAACTAGTCTTTATCTTAATGATGTAGAAAAGGAGAAAGACGTTCGTGTGTATTATAGAATTATCGATGTATATCATCATAAATTGCAAATATAATCATATATATATATATTTTTTTTTTATCGTTTCAATAAGATGTAAGGTAATTTAACATCCATTTATCATTTAATTCGATTAATAAATAAAAATCCACTTTAATGATATTCTTCTATACGTTTTATTCTTCTGTTTGGGTCATAAAAAAGGATGAATGTCTGGACCCATAAAGATTTTTGAAAGATTTATAAATTTAACTGTCACTCCTCTTAGTTACTGTTAAGCTATTGTATGTCTACATTTTGTTTTCTAATAGACAACACTCCTTTGTATCAGTGAAAGGAGATAAGCTTGTCTGCGGCAAGAACAAAGCATTAAAAAAAGCAACTAAGAGTAAAATAGAGGGATATAGTATCCATTCTATTGAAAATTAGCACTTGAAAGAAGAAAAGACTATTTTGAAATATACCAGTTAAACTGTGAGATACAAATAAGGAAAAATCAGACAAGTTAAAATACGTGATCTACCACGCGCCCCCGTGTACAAGGTGTGGAGAATGTTTTAAACTTACGCACCCCGATTAACCCGTGTCGAGTATACTAATAAAAGGTAAGAGACCGATTAGGTATGCCATAAAATCGCGTAAATAGATATGCCTACATCAAAACAAGTGAGAAGCTGTGGTTATTGAGAGAGACGATTGTGAAATAACTTTCACGGGTGACTTGAGAAAGAATTCCAAAGAAGGAAGCTCTTTTCGCAGTAATGAGAGGTCTTGTCACTCACACCTGCATAAATCAGTTTAGTTCAATCGAATCTATATAATTATTATTAAATTTTTATTTTAAAAAAATAACCCTTTAAATTTCTTTGTTTGCTTTCCAGCAATAACAAGTTCGTTAAATTTGAATTTAAATATTTAAAAAAAGAAAAAACTGTAAATTTCAATAATACGTTAAGCGATCATTTTTAACGAATGAAAATGAAAGAGAAAAAAAATTATATTGTTACGTTTTTAACAATGAAATAAAAAAAATAAAGAAGAAATGGATTCTATGTAAATTACAATTTATGTTTACGGTTAATCTAATTAAAACGGAAATCAATAAAAGAAACCCATAACCACATCCGTTCGAGGTTTTGCATTAAAAAATAACGAATAGACATTCAAGTATAGTCGTGTAAACCAAGTTAATTCTCGTCCCATTTGTTGGTGCCTCTAACGCCCATTTCCCAGTTCTCTGCACCATCGACCAACTGTACCCAAGCTGGCAGCTGACTAGGGATATGATGGTTGTCGTGTAACCTAGGAACCCAGACACACAGCAAAGCTATGAGAGGAGTGGGGAGAGATAACATCCCGCCTACGCCACTTATCTCTGTATAACAATGGACGCCCAAATATACCACTACTCTACTGACCCAAGGACGCAGTAATTACAACTCGCTTAAATCCCAGTCAACAGCACGACCAATGATGTTTGAAAAGATTATCTTTTCGTGTATAATTAAATTTATTTTTCGTGATAAATAAGATATATTTTAATACCTTAGACTTTCTTGTGTTGTGGTCTCTTTCTCTTGTGTGTATATGTGTTTTTTTTTCCCTTCTTCTTCTATGTTTTTCTTTTGTTCAATGGGCATAATGTCAGTATGATGTCAAACAAAAGAAAGCAGTTAATTCTAAAATGTTGAACTTAGAGGTTTGTTGGGTGGGATGAAAACACTTTTAGAGTTATGGGTGGAAACACGTTCATTTAACACCCACACCTGAATCACTTCATTCCTTGTCACGTCTAGGGTAAGTTAAGTAAGAAATATCTTTTATTGCCTACTATACATTAGTTCGGGGATATAATTCTTCCCCAAAAATCACCTAACATCACTTGTTACGCTTGTTACCGTTAAATTAAGTCCGAGAATTCAGCTCTAAAGGCACCATTTTCATTAATTTCTAGTCCCTTTCAAAATGGGGGAGGGAGGGAGAAGTCGAATTTTCTGACTTTTTACACACCAAGCTTTGACAGGATGATACTTTAGGTCACATGACAGATGACTGCCGAATGCGCCATCTATTGGCACGCTACACAACCAAGCTATGTACCCCGTTTTGACGATGTATGAATGAATGGTAATGCGATATGTGCAGGTTTAGAGGGTCGACTTTTTTTTTTTTTTCCTTCTCTCTCTACCCCGTTTCTTCAAGCGTATCCGATTTTTAAAGCTAACACTCTCACTCCCTTCTCTATATAGAATATGTATAATCCCCAATAGTAAAGTTAAAAACGTGAAAATGAATTATTATACCCCTCTTGCACTTGTTAGGACGGAACTAAATTGTGAGGGGGAAAAAGAAAGTGAATTTTAAACTTACTTCGGATCATTTATAAAATATTTTACTTCATAAAATATGCTAATATTTACTAAAAATTATTGATAAAAAAAATTCCAAGGTGGTGTTGGAATTAAATAAAATTTATTAGTGTGAATGAAATGATATTAGTAATAAGTGATTGCAATGTCATAGCAAAGGAACAATTTTCTATAGATCAGTAGTACAATTTAAAGCAACCCTTAGGACCTTGTAGGACTTCCTTTTACCTAGACACATACAGCAATAAAGTTGAATATGAAAGCATACAGTCACCATGTGCTATCCTGCTACAGATACTGCAGCTGCCACTTCAGATCCCTTACATTCATAAATGGCCAAAGCGGGTATCCCATCTTATTCTATAAATACTCAATGGGTGACAAATTTTGAAACCAGGAAGGCCAACAAAGTTTGGTAAAGTAACAAAAACATTACTGGGAAATGCTAATTGTGTGGTCAGGCATTATCTTGCTGAAAAATGACTGCTTACAGTTCTGTTATGAAAGGCAACACATGAAGATACAGGATTTCCTGAACATATCATTGTGTTGTTTATGTTCTTTACACCACTATTATAGGTGACTTACTGTCATACAAAATGGTTTCCCATTATATCCATTACAGCTTTTTAACTTTAAAATATTATTGTTTAATTTCTAGAAATAATTTTATAATTACTAATTATAAAATTAATAATTATAATAAGCCTTATAAATTAAAGTTTTGTATCTAGAAACAAAATCTTTAAAGCAGAGAAATGTAATATATCTAAAAATATATTTAATTTGATGTACTGTACCTTTGCATCATTTGACCTTCATTACAATGTGCTGATGATGTGATTTTCTATCATCTTAATATTAATTTTCTGCATGAACATTTTTGCATGTTGTTTATTACTATCTAAAAGAGTGAGAAACATCTTTAAGATTATATTTTATTGCTTGTTTTCTTAGTTTCCCAGAAAAATATTTAATTATAGTAGTATTTCATTAATTGTCCACAGGTTATTTGACTCAATTTTGCATCATCATATATAATTCTGTGAAGATTGCTCAAAATTAAAAATTTTTTATTCTTAATCTATGTAAAATAGTGACATATTTTATGAAAAACAAATCAGTTTACATAGTACAATTTTGCCTTATGATGAATGGTAGTGAACATACTAAATTTGTCAATATGTAACATAGTTGAATATATTAAGATCAAATGATAGTTTAAACAATAAATAAAGAGAAAAATAATAAAAAATGAAATAACTNATTAATTATATATCGTATAATATAATTTATATATAGATAGAGAGAGAGAGAAAATATATATTCGCATTACAGTTGTATAAATGAATAATTTACAGACAATGTTTCAATTGTATAACTGGAAAAATTTATGTAAAATAAATAACAACAACAAATTGATGGTTGAAAGATTATTCTATACAGTCGACTTTAAGTGTATAACAGTTATAATCAAGAATAACTTTTAGTTAATGCCGGATGTATGTAGTTTCCCTACAGTCCGGTCAAACAGGTACAGTAACTAGTGCTCTTCTTTTTCAATTGCCAACATCTTAGAGTATTCACATTTGACATTGACATCGTAATGAACAAAAAACTAAGCACTATATATAGTATTTTATATACATACACACACACACACATACACACATATATATATGAATATAGAATAGAATTACAAAGCCTTAGGTTAGATCAGTACATAAGATAATGATGAAGGAGTAGAGAGGGAGAGAGAGAGAGAAGAACGAAAGAAGAATAAAAATAAAAAGTAAACAGGACATTAACTCACTTTACTTCCATCATTATTTTATTTTATTTTTTTATTTTTTGTCGTTTAGTTACTTTCATTTACTATAGAAAAGACCAATCACAACTTCTCGATACGTTAATTAAAGAAAATAACAAAAGTAATTGCCATCACTTGCGTAATGTATTTTTATGGAGCGCTTAAAATACTTTTAATATCATTTTATCTGGTGAATTATTAGAATTATAATTTAATTCTAATTATTTTATTATGATGATATATTTATAACTTTAATTATAATTAATTTAATAAGGGAAGAGCGAGAGAGAGATGTTGATGCAGCTCTAAGAGTGAAGATATAAAAAAATATATATATAGTTTTAAATAATTTAATTTCATTTTAAAATTTAAACAAACACTTGACCTTTAAATATAGATTATCTCGCCGGATATTCAGTTCCGTAAAATTCATTCTCACACCTCTAACATCCTTTAAAATTTGTATATGTTGTGTAATCATTGTTATCATTTGATCAATCGATGCTAATGAAAAACCAAATTTAGTAAGTAATGTTTATTTTTATATCTTGATATTAATCATCAATTTTATGTAGAAATATTTAATGGTTTTTTCTTAAAGTATTCAATAATTTCAGCGGTATAGAGGTTACCATAAACCTCTGTTTATCTTTAAAAATGCACCCCTTTACCTTCTAAACCACCAACTTTACCCCTAATTTTATAGATAACTAGTGTAGTTATAACCCCTCTAAACTGTTTTTTCTTCTAAAAATTATTCAAGTTTTTTACTACAGAATCCTTATAAAATTAATTAAAAAGATATTCTCAGTTTAAGTCTATTAGTATATCATTATGGAAAATTATTAATATAATTTATAAATTTTATCGACTTACGTATAGTTAAATATAATGTAGAATAAGAGAGATAATACGTTATAATTTTATTAACAGCAAAACAATCACGCGAATATGCAAATTAGCTAACAATAGACGTATATACAATAATAGAAAATGCATAAATGTATTTAGGCCAATTTTAGTATATTTTAGAAAATTAATAAGCTAGAAAATTTAAATAAAAATTGAGTTATAATGATAACATATGTATAGAAAAGTATCTAAACAATAGTCAGTTACTATAACACAAGCCTTAATGATTTTAAATGAGGGTGAACCATTCGAAATCATAGTTTTTCTCTTACATATATTTGACTCCACCTATCATTTTATATTACTTTAATTCTACTAGAAACTAGTCGTGCAGTAAAATTTCATAATATTCTCTTTCTGTCCATCGAAAGTAATGAACCCTCCTTTCTAACCTCAATACAACTCAAGGGTGGAAAGTTTCCTAATTACAGTGATGGATTGTTCCCTCAACAATAATTGATATTAATGATGAACAGTCTTTTGAAAAACATTCGACCAATGACGTCAAGAAATTTCATTTATATATTGTTTAATTGTCTACGTATACGAGACTATACAACAACAACAACAACAACAACATTAAATTGTGTAAGAAAATTAAAGAATTTGATAATATATATACTTTTTTTTATATATAAAAGTGATTAAAATTCGGGTTCGTGTTGCTAACTTCACCTTCGACATGATTGATATGCCAAAAGTGTCTTGTGTAGGGTGGGGATGTTAAAGATCATTCTTTCACTGTTATGTTTATTACATCCACCCATACCATTACACCTGTTTTGTATTAAATTTTTTGGAAAAATAAACTTATTTTTTTTACTAAAATATTATCTCGTAATCGAGCATAAGACTTTAATAAAAAGTGTAATAAATGAAGCAAAGATTTGTGTAATCTAGTCCCTGACTATACGAAGGAAGTTCAATGTCCGTAACTTATACAAAATTTCAGGAAATTGTGTTTTGTCATAATGGATTTTCAAAGAGCTATCTGTTGATTTAAACTGATAAAAAATTCTTTTTATTTGAAATCAAGATTTGTAATTTATAGGACCATTTTAAGGGATGATCCTGTTTGTTAATAGGAAAAACAATCCTAAAAAATTAACTCGGAAGCTCAAAATTTTCAGAAAAATTCAAATAATTAACGAAAATTTTTATCCTTATTTCATACTTTCTCATTGTTATCAAAGGGGAGAGTCAAAAATCAACGAAAATTTTATCCTTATTTTTTTTTTTTTTCGTGATTATCAAAGGGGGATTTTAGGGTTTGACCTTATTTAAACCATTAAAAAAGGTATTTCTTTAGATTTCCAAGAAAATTTAGAGCAAAGATTTATTATTTTCATTATATATTTAATCTTTAAAAATCCAGTTATATTCGAAATTATTTAAATAAAAACAGGATTCTTAAGATTTCCATAAAGATAAAACATCGTAAAATTTATCGAAGATACGAGAAAATATTAAAAATTTATACTCATAAAACAGTATTTATATTATTTTTAAAAAGAGATTCCTTATCGAATACATTTAATTTAATTTTTAATTATTGATTTTTCAAACTATAAATACATATTTCTTAAACATAAAGATAATTCTCTGGTGTGTAATTTGATAAAATAACCAACGCCCACGTAAACAATAAAGACAAAGAAAAGTAGAAGAAAGGATAGTCCAGTAAGGGGTATTTATAGTTCGCTATAAAAACAAAGTCTCGGATGCAACGTGTGTGACTTTACTTCATTCACAGGCCTGCAACGTTCGAGTATCGAGTTACATAGAGCATGCTCAATGGCTCTCTTAACACCCTGTCGATCCGATACAATCTGAAGGAAAGTTTTTTCTTCCCCCTCCTCGTCTCTCTCTCTCTATTTGCTGTTACACCACTCCATACCATGACAGAAATCAGATGCTTGCACATGGCGTGATCTAGCTTTGCTGAGTGAAATGTACCCTCTTGCTGCTATAGTCGAAGATTTAAACCTTAAATATTGATGTTTTCGACAATATAAAGACTAATTTTATATAGGAAATGTGAATAGAAAGCTTCTAAATTATTTTTTTATGTAAAAAAAAAGTTATTTATCTAATTAATTTTATAAAGATTCATTGGAAGAATCGCTTTAGTAATGTTAGGAAATTCTTTAAAAATTAATTTCAAGCCCTACTCGTCACGAATAAATGATTTCTAACTAAAGAACATACAATTATTTTCGTGAAGAGTAAAAAAAAAATTCGTTCGGGTTATTTCGTGGCTGCCACAACACTAAATAAATTGGCTGTTTTGGATCCAAGTTAGAGTCATGTGCGTGTGTAAGCAAGTTATATATTTAACACACGATCTCACACGGGATTTAAGTTTCTAAAACTAAAGATATTCTTGAAATAAAGTCAAAAATACTCACCCAAAGAACTCTCTTCCGATAGATCACTCATTGATGGAACTTTTTGCATGGAACCCAAAGATCTGGAAGGAGCCACTGGAACACAAGAATCATCGTTGCCAATTTTCTCCCTCTTAATTGTGTCCAGAGGTATCATTCTTCCTGGTTCTTGATCTTGATTTGTATAGTCCATCTCAAATTTAATCTGAAACGATGTACTTCGATGATCATCATCTTTAATAATTCACCATCATAACATTTTTTTTTTATTTAAAAAGAAAGAAATTAAATTTCATAATCTTAAAAATTTTCAAGGTATTTGAAGTGTTTAGTTTAGTGAGCAATAACTTTTGTTCTCGTCTATCTACACGAGCCGCTACCTCTTTTACAACATTGTTCGTCCACTTAATGATACTTGAAGTCTATTATACACGACTCGAACGATAGAGATGACGACATTCATTGGAGCTTAATTGGAATCGACAGCCATAAGTTGACAATTGTGTATAGGGTAAGCAGGTATGTGACCTTCTAAGAGGTATAATGCTGTATGTAGCCTTATTATAACCACGACGGTGTGTGTGTTGTTGGAATTATTGGATAAATGGGATGTAGTTGTACGTCTAGAGCCAAGGTCTCTGGATAACTTTTGTATTATTTGTTTTCTTTCTATAACAAAAGACACTAGCGTCTTAAAGTCGGCATATTGGTAGGGTATATCATTAGGTAATTGTCATTTTGCTTTGTTTCTTTTATAAAAGGATTACTAATTTGTAATAAAGATGAACACGTTTTTAAAAAACTGAACCGTTTCTTATTGTCTACCACATAAAAGAAAATTAATGTTAAAGTATCGAATAGAAATATTCTTTCACAATTTAATGCTGAAGCAATTTGTGATAAGTTCTTAAAATTAATTTTCATAGTTAAATTTTTATTACTTTTTCCTAAGTACAGTTGATAAAATTTAATAATTATATATTATTATATAGAATTATAACTGCTTGTACGTCGTACCTTTAATCTGGACGCCTGTATTAAACAGTACAAAGTCGAATTCTATACTGTATAATGTGAAAGTATATCTTAAAATTTTTAAATATTAAAAAAAACACCTTTCTATAGTGGTGTATTTTCAATAAGTGATGACATTCCAGTACACTGAAGAATCGTGTGTTGCCATGTTCTAGTGTGAAGTTAAACTGCATTCCTATACCGAACAGTATGACATTCACATTAGACTTTATAGGAATTTTAAATAGTAAGAAGCTAAAAACTTTAAAATTCATATAGTAGGATTGGATAAACTACACAATACAAATATAATAATTAAAGTTTATCAGAACAGCGGAGTGTCCTAAATACTGAATCAGCCAGTTCATCCTCTAAAATATCTTCGTACTAAAACAATTCCCCCCGCTATAAAATTATCTACATGATAAAGAGGATAAGCAAGTTTAAAAAAAGAAACACAGTACAAAGGCTAGCGACCTTAATCGAAATTACCATCTGAGGATGATTCATTCAAATATTGTCAATTAAGATCGCTTTATCGAAGCAAACATCGCAATATAATGATATAGAAAAATCCTAGTTTGCATGAAGTTTAACAACCCGTTATTAAACTGTACTCATTCAAAAGTGAAGTACAAATAGTGGAACATACAACAAAAAAAGAAATTGATGAAGAGATAATTACTATTGATCTGTAGCGAGTAATCTACAGATCACACCTAGTAGCAACAGTAGCAAGCAACGGGAAAAAGGTCAGTGGGAGAAAAAGGGGCTTGCAATAAACGGGAAGTCCCCCGATTCCCCCAGTTTTAGCTGTGCCAGCTGTGTGGGAAAATCTGTCAGGCGGTCAGATAGCCCGAGGTGGGTGCCACGCGACCTGTCCTCGCCATACCGTGAGAACCCTGCAACTGTAGCACCTGAGGCCCGGTGTGGTAGTGATGTTGGTTGTCCTTCAAGCTCACCTTGCTGACTCGTCGGGTTTAAAATCCCGCTTGGTAGGTCTTCAATCGCTCCAGCTGTTGACCGGAGATTCACAAAACGTATTGTTAAGATATGCGGTTCGCAATGTGCTGTTGAAGTACAGTTGTTGAACCATTATCAGATCATTAATTATTTATTAAATTATTACTATTTTTTCTTCTCTCCTCTAATTATAACTTAGATGATATTGTTTATCGGGTCGTACGATTTAAAAACTAGTGCAGTGACTTGACTTATACACCTGTGATGGTAATTGTCTACATAGGATTTTCTGTATTAAAAATTCTATTTTTACGTGTTTAGTTTTTTTTAATTATAATCTTAAGATTTATTTCTTGTCAGTAAGTTCTCATAAAACTAAGGCAATAATAAAACTAGTCTTTATCTTAATGATGTAGAAAAGGAGAAAGACGTTCGTGTGTATTATAGAATTATCGATGTATATCATCATAAATTGCAAATATAATCATATATATATATATTTTTTTTTTATCGTTTCAATAAGATGTAAGGTAATTTAACATCCATTTATCATTTAATTCGATTAATAAATAAAAATCCACTTTAATGATATTCTTCTATACGTTTTATTCTTCTGTTTGGGTCATAAAAAAGGATGAATGTCTGGACCCATAAAGATTTTTGAAAGATTTATAAATTTAACTGTCACTCCTCTTAGTTACTGTTAAGCTATTGTATGTCTACATTTTGTTTTCTAATAGACAACACTCCTTTGTATCAGTGAAAGGAGATAAGCTTGTCTGCGGCAAGAACAAAGCATTAAAAAAAGCAACTAAGAGTAAAATAGAGGGATATAGTATCCATTCTATTGAAAATTAGCACTTGAAAGAAGAAAAGACTATTTTGAAATATACCAGTTAAACTGTGAGATACAAATAAGGAAAAATCAGACAAGTTAAAATACGTGATCTTCCACGCGCCCCCGTGTACAAGGTGTGGAAAATGTTTTAAACTTACGCACCCCGATTAACCCGTGTCGAGTATACTAATAAAAGGTAAGAGACCGATTAGGTATGCCATAAAATCGCGTAAATAGATATGCCTACATCAAAACAAGTGAGAAGCTGTGGTTATTGAGAGAGACGATTGTGAAATAACTTTCACGGGTCACACAACGAAGGACGTGCTGCCCTTGATCATTGGACTGTAACAATACTTGTGGAACGTTAGCTAGTCTGGCCTTGATAGATTTAAAACTAGACTCTAATTAATCTCAGGACCCATTTAATGTCCCAGCGTGAATTTTTATCACTAATACGTATTAGTCAAAGTTGTGTTACACATTGCTGTCTAAGTACGCTCGCACCGCACACAAAGAGTTCTAAAGGTTGTCATGCAATACGCAACGCTTCTTGCTTTCTCCAATTTAGAGTATCCCACCCATTGATTCGTAAGAAGAAGAAGAAGAAGAAAAACAATGGAAAGTTTTTTTGTTTTTCCTTTTATCTTGATACAACTTAACTTTCTTAGTAGTTCTTAAGAAGAGCATGCTACGTTTCTTTACTTTCTCGACGTGTTTACATCTCGAAACAGGCCATTAATTAAAGTTTGGATAATGATAGAATGGAGTTTGTAATATATTAAACTCGGATGAACTACATTGGAAATATACAATTTCTCTTTTGAACTTTGAAGTCTCACATAAAAGCTGTCATCATTGACAGCTCATAACTCATCCTCTTCGCATTGTATAACGCAATTAAAAAAGAAAAGAACGTTGCAATTTTTGAAATGTTTTTGGATTAAAGCTATTAATCTGTAACAGTAAACTAACAATAAAGTATATATGCTACAAATTACAGACAAAATATTATTTTAAGTTGCGAAATAACTTTTTGTTTACGAAAATATCTCGTTTCCAATTTAGAAAAATTATTTTGTTCAACTACATAATACAACGAATAAAGAAAATAAACAAAGAATTTCAAAGTATAATTAACAATTTGTCTTTCTTCGACTTATAATGAACAACTTATCTTTTTCAGCCATGTGTAGATAATTCATCAGTTTCATCCGCATGCAGATAAAAATTTATTATTAATTTCACTTACGTTAAGATAAGAAAATTGCCTATTTCGTCCACGTGTAAGCAAAAATTCATCAATTTCATTTATTTTATAAATTCTAAAACTTATCTATTTCGTTCACATGCCGATAAAAATTCATCAATTTCCACCGCGTGCCGATTAAAATAAAACAAAAACGTCTATTTCGTCCACGTGTAACTAAAATTTTGTCTCTTTCATTCTTATAAAAATAGTCTATTTCAACCACGTGTAAAAAATTCATCTATTTCAACCACGTGTAAAAATTCATCTATTTCAACCACGTGTAAAAAAATATTCATCTATTTCAACCACGTGTAAAAAAAAATTCATCTATTTCAATAAAAAAAACCATTTACAGATATTTCCAGGGAATTTTTCTCGTGTTTGAAATCGAAATTTAAACTTTATATAACGCAACATTTCTTCTCTAGAACAGAAATTTATCAATAGTCTACTAAAATAAATTTGCGTAATGTTTTTATTTTGGATTTTTGCCAAAAATTGCCTACACAGCCTACCACAATTAGCAATTGCCTATAAATATTTACACGAGTTTGGATAAATTCGATTTTTATAAATTAAAATATGGTTAAATTTAAAACTAAAAAGATGTTAATATTATGATTTCTAAGTCGAAATTCTCTTCAAATCTTTCTTCTTTACCATAATTAGTCAGCTATTTTAATTTATAAACACAGACTAAAACATTATACATTCTTTATTTAATGTTATTTATTGTAACTAAAATTTTAATGACGTTAACTTTTTGTAAACAAAAATAAATTTCGTGTTAAAAACGAACCGTATAAAGCTAAATAGCGTAATTTCGACACTGAATAGTTCATTTAAAAGTGTAGAAAATAATATTTTAAATTATTATGTTTTTAAAATAGGATGCTATTTATGTTGAACATTATATTAAAAATTATTTTTCAAAAAAAAATAATTAAAAATTCAATGAAAGTCTTTTTATTTCTAATGAATAATAGCTGGTGATTAATAACAATTTAAACAATTAATCTTTGAAATTTGCTTTAGGCATCCTTTATGAAAAAAATAATAATAATACTGTGTAATTTTACTCGCACACGTCTGCAAAATTACAATTTTCAACACAAAATAATTACTTAAAAATACTTCTTTAAAGAATATATAAAATATATAAAATAATTCACGAGTAAATGTGTGTAAAGTACGGATATTTTGAAGATAAAAGCGTATTAAAATAATGTTATTTTTCTGATTAATGACGAATTCTAATCATCATCTTCATCTTCATCAACTGAGCAATTAATCTTAGTTAAATCCGTATATAATTAGATCCACATAAGCTCTTTTAAAACATTAATTCGTAGATAAAAATGTGTATTATATATAGTTAAATCAATGCTTATTTTCTTTAAGAGAGTAAAAAAATCGGATATAAGAAACAAGAAGACTGTATATTGTAAGAGTTAATAAGAATATAACGATCTTACCTTCCTTGGGGATATATTTGCACTAGCATCATTTTTGATTCAGCTACACTTTTTGATATTCCGATAGTAGCTGTAGTGTTAATGGAAGCTAAGTATCATCTCTGTTACTAACTCTTAAAAACATAATAGCAATCTACACCTTTTCTAATTATTGACGTCAGTGTGACGTTATACAAACAGGGATTTGTTAGATGGAGTCATATGATGGTTAAAGTTAGTTAGAGAGCGGGTATCTCTCTACACTCGGTAGGTTAAGCTAAATTGATGTCTTCCTTATTAGCTAGAGTGTTTGCTTAAAGTGAAAGTAATTTTCTAATGAAGAAGGGGGAAGGCAACTAATACACACACAGAGAGAGAGAGAGACACACACATACACACACACACGTATCCAACCGGCAAATATACAATAAGTTATTGAATAAATACGATTATTCGCGGTAGTACGACCCCCCTCGAAAGTGACTAGTATGAAATTCGACTCTATATTAATTGCTTGCAGAGCTTTTAAGGGTTCTAATGTCATAAATCTGTCATTTAGAAGCTTCATTCATTGTTGTAACGTTTTGAATGAACTGTTTGTGTCATCCGGTTTGAAAGCGTTCAGGAGATTGAAAATTGTTGGTAACAACATTACGTAGCAAAGTTTAATCGTCGTTACGTTGCGTCACCGTAAACGGTAACATTGTCAATATATTGCAACGATAGTGTAATATTTTCACTTCTAATCATTTTTCAAGAAATGTGATAAATGTAAGATTATTTAAAGATGAAATGACACCGTTCTTGTGCAATTTTAAAGATAATACAATTAAGTTAAAAAAAAAATTTAAGGTTTAATAATTGATTTTCGTTTCCCATACAAGTATCTAGAGGCGTTGTTTAATGCTTTAAGTATAGGTTAAATTTGAAAACAGCTTACAGCAGAAAATTAGTCACAGAGGGACAGGAGGATAATGCCCGTAAAGGGGGAACTCTTGAAAGGGAAAGTGTATTTAGTAAGAAGGCTTTGGATATTTTCTTTGTTTCTGTTTACAACTTTAAAACAATTGAACTTATGTTCTGTTATACAATACATAAGCATAACTATTTAATACAAATAAATATAATACAAACTTTGCTCATCTTATAATAATAAATAATTCAAAATTAAGTATATAAAATATGCAAATTATATATCCTTAAAGATCAAAGAAACGTTATCCTTCGTGTATTTCGATATACAGCATTATAAATTAAACGTTTTTATCCTAAAAATGTCACAGAATAATCAATAAGATGTACTTTGAGTTCAAACTCTGGGCCTTTACGCGATGATATTTTATCCGAAATCACTTTATTTAGTTGATATAACGATAATAAACGATAAAATTTCAATTCGGTTGTTTATTTCTAAGATAATAAATCTTGATAAACAAATGGTTTATTTTCAATTTATATATATATATATATATATATAACATTCTTTTTTTCGGTTAACATTCTTCGACACCTTCTTTAATAACAGTGTAAATATATAGTAACACCGCAACACAAAAAAGGAATTCTACGCCCGATTTTTCTTTAGTAATAATTAATGATATGGTCCTATAGATAATAATAGGTTCTACAAAACGAATCCTACTTGCCATCTGTCAGTTGGACCTATTGACGCCTTAGAAAAAATTTAAAATAAGGGAGCAAAAGTTATGTTGTAACTTGATCTCATAGCTTACGGTAAGACAAGAATTTTTCTTTATTTATATAAAAGTTCTGTACATTTTAATACAAAAAAATATATATATACACAAGAAGGAATAAATATTTAAACTTTTTAAAATGGACATATAAGTATAAAAATTAATCAATAAACTTTAAAAGTGATGAGAAAAATATTGAAAACTGATAACTGCTGTACAAGATACAACGATTAGAAGTCACTAGAGTCGTATTACTAAACTAGTAACCATACTATTGCAGGACTAACCCGCTGGAAATTTTTACCCTCCTTGTCAATGTCTAAGCTTTGGAGGTCAACGCGAAATATGATAGTCATTTATGTTCCCCTCTTATCCACCCGTCTCTATACTTATGTAGGGGGAACTTTCATTCAAGATAAGGCGTAGGTGCTGTGTAGTGGTCAAAGTGGCGACAGATTGGCAACCAACATATATGCTATCCAAGCTGTTAGCGTGACCCACTTTCAAAGTCTTGACCCTCGTGAATACTGATCATAACTTAAGAAATTTTCTAAATCTAATTAATTTTTTTTTATGTACAGTACGTAGTTTATGTACAGTTACCTAGTCTATATAATTTTGCAAATTTCTAGAAGTTGTGAAATATCGGCCACTATCTTATTTCAATAAAAAATGTATTAAAAAAACCTTCAACTGTTAAAAATATATAGTTAAAAGATATGTAAATACGTTATAGATATAGATAATTAAAATTTTTTTGATAATTATATATAAATTTTATAGATATATTACGACTAATGAGTATCAGATAACGTGTTTACAAGATTGCGAAACGAGTAACGTGAAGACTTTTTTTTTTAAATAACTATGTTAAAAATAAGAATATAAATTGGATATTAACTTTAAATTTTTTTATCAAATTTTAAACACAATTAATTCGGTAGTTACTTCTACTTCTCTTACAACAGCATCAAATGCTATATCAAGTCTCTAAAATCCGATACCGTACGTTTAAACCTGCAATCGTTATCTATAACCTTGACCAATATACATTATATATTAATATATATATTTTCCTTGGTGAATAAAATATTTCATTAATTTTCCCATAAAAAAATATTCTTTGTATATTAAAAAAAAAGATCACATTTTTATATATATTATTATTAATTTTTTTTAATTATATTCCATTATTCACTTAAGTAGAAAAATAATTTCTTAAGTAGGTGTAAGTGTATGATACATAAAGGAAAAACTAGTTTTAGAATATGAATAGAAATTTACTCACTCTTGGTACACGATTCTTTCTGGCAGCCATGTTCTTTCCTTGAGAAGTTTGCGCAAAATATTCAGTATTATAGTCACCGTAAAATTCTACATCCATTTTCCGCGTATCTATAAGTTTAAAATATATATATATTATTATTATATACATTTTCTATAACATTATATAAAATAGCAGATGGGTTTTTGGTCATTAAAAGAAACTATTCTAGATTATATACATATATAGAGTGAGAGGTATATCATTAAGTTACTATTTGTTCGACATTGAAAGACCAAAGCCATTTGACTAGTTTTTTTGTCATCTTGCAGTTTCTTACTACAGCGATTATAAAGAGTCTATATACTTTATTGTATTCCGCTTCGATGGAAACTAACTAAAAAAATAATAAAAAAAAACTGCTATAAAAGTAAAATAATATAAAATAATAAAGCTTAAAACATTAAAAAAACATCATTTAATGAAGATTTAGATTAGATCTTAATGATAATCAATGTTTATTTACAAACATTTCCGTTCGAAATGACTAAGCTATTGATCGTATAACGTTATGTGAAGTTATGTGCTATGCTACACATTCAACTAGTGGTTCAGATAAATACCTATAGTGATAATTTGGTTAAAATATATATATAAAATCGGTAATAAATACGATCGATTACCTTTAAATATAATCGAACATCCGATCGGTGTTCGATCGTTTACGTTAATTATTAATAAATATTAAAGCATTCTAAATATAGTAAACGTCATAAATCGTTCTTACTAACCTATTTTAATGGCTGGAATGGCACCTCACACCAGTGCAGCCAGCCGTCTTTACACAACGAAGCCAAGCAGTTGCGTCTGTGCTCCTTCAGTGAGTCTAAGAAAATAGTGTCGTCTTTGTCTTAGTCACTGTGTTGTTATACAGTCTCCTGTAACGTTTAAACAGTTAAACACTCAGTCACATTTAAAAAACGATAATCGGACGAACACTAAATTCAATAAAAATAACACAGTAAATCGATGTTAAAAACTTTAGACACGAAACGAGTTAAAGCCAAGCAATGTCGTCTACATGGACCGTCCGCCAAGACACAGCTTCAAGGCAACAGCTTTGTGAATGGGAGAGAGAGACCTCCTATTGGTCGATTCGAGTGAATGGTGGTGTAGGAGGGGCTAAAACGATGGAAGTACTAGTATACTGACGTCACGTTGGACCGCCATAGTTCTGATGACTTGTCTCATGTTGCATGTTCTCTAACGTATAAAAAAACGAGTTTCTTTCGATTGTATGATGGGCCTTAAGGCTATACGTTATCACTCACACGTCCTCATACTACGTACGTTCAGTGTCACGTATCATAATTTCTACGAACTGGTTTTGCTGACCATGACGTGTGCTCAACGTCATAGGTCAATGTATGCTTCGGAGTTTTACTTTAGCTTCGGCGTAGGTGTTAAGGAAAATCGTTTTAAACCTGAATTTTTATAAACATAATCTAAACTTGTTTATAATATTCCCGTATTTTAAAAAACACAATCGTTAATTTCTAAATAATTTAAGATTTTTTTTTTTGACAATTATGTTGCAATTATTACTTTATTTATCAAACGATGAACCCATACGATATATTTATAACGTTAGTTCTTTAATATTCAAATCTTGTTTTCCAGTTTATATACAGGAGACAAATTTATGTTCTTTCCTCTTTTATGTATTTTACCAAAAACTAGTTCTTAACTTTCTTTTTTTTTCTTTTTACGTAAGACTGCTTTACAGAAACTTGTTTTTTTTTATATACTTAACTTATACTTAAAACTCGTTACTTTCTTTTTTTGTGTGTACTTAAAACTTGTTCTTTTCCTATTTATATTTTATTCTGTTAATTTCATACACTAAACAATTGTAAATGTTTTTTTTTAATCCATTTTTAATTATTACGTAAGTAAAATTTTCTTCTCAATTTCAAAACACGTGCTTTTAAAACCTCAAAAAAAGAAATTGATTGATTTATTAAAATCAAATTTGAAAAGCACGTGTTTGTTATCAGTTTCAACAAAACTGATTTAATTTTAATACTTTTTTTAAATCAATCTCATCTGTTAAAATTAATTAAAATTAATTTTTTTTTAAATCAAAATAAAAAAAAGGATATATAAATATGAACATTTCTCTATACCGTATTTGAAAAAAAAAAATACATAACATAATATAAAACCTGTAATTTCTATAGAGCATACAGTATATATAATTGAGACAAGAACAGGTGAAGTTTTTTAACTTTAACAGATGGCAGTTTCTTTTGTTGGATAAAGTGGTTTTTCCTGCTGTTGTAATCTCTTTTCTCGCGATTCTAAGTCTGTAAAGAGTCCTCCATTTCCATAAAACAGGAGTATTTTCTCACGCTAAGAGTTTATTAACATTTATTTAAATGACGTTTATTAAGATTTTAACGTTTTAATTATTATTTTAACAACTAAAAAATAAAATTAAGCACGCTATACTATTTGAGAAAAAACACAAATTTGGGCGGAGAAAACTAATTATTATTAAAATTTATAACATTAAAAAAATAAAAAAAAGCATTAATTAACAGAACAAAGTATCGTCTTACACGTTTTTATAATTATCAACTATATGATCAAAAGAAAATAATAAAACATAATTAATGAATAGATAAGTTTACTATTATCCACTGCTTGAAATTTGTCTTCTGACATCTGAATAAATTTATTTTTAATTGTATAAAAATCACAAATTGAAAAATTAAAGTAAATATTTAATTTATATCTTTTTTTTAAAATGATTTTTAATTGAATTATAGTCATATATTATTATTAACATCGCTAATTTCAATTAGCTTTTGTTAATTATCTGATTCCAAATTACTGTAGATCTCAATCAAGCTACATAAATATAAACCGCCTACGAGTTAATGATTCATTACATATCTTATTTAAGATTATAAAAGAAGAGTTGTTATTGAATGGAGATTAGTTCATTTTAATTATATTAAATATAAAAATATATATAAACTAAATGGTTAAATGATTTAAATCTTAACTAAAGACATTCTTTCGATTAAATCTAGTGATAAATATAAACACATTATTTTAAAAAAATAAAATAAAAAAATATTTCAATTTAAACTCGTAAATTCAATTTATTTATTAGTTTAAATTGTTATTTAAAGTTTTTGAATATAATTTATTTATTTATATTATTTAATATTGGATTTTAGGCTAATGTAATCAAAACTTGTTTACACTTTGCAAGCAAAATATCACGAAATGATGTCGAGGAAAGACCAATGGAAAAAAAAAAAAAATGCAAAATCAATAATTACTGTTTTTGCATTTTCTGGTTGTTTAACATTTCCAATCACTATATTTATCAACCATCATGTAAGAAGTGCTCAGAGCGTAAACATTTTAGAATTAATAGTTTCCAACTGGTTCCTAAAAGTCGTGAGTTGTTACATTCAACGATTTTAAGTCATAGAACTAATTGCACAGGTTTCTACAACTTAAAAATCATGAAAAAAAACTGTATAGACCATGATTAATTCGTGATTTTCTGAAACGAAATTTATTATTCCTTATTAACTTTTTATAAATGATAATTATCTATTTAAAAACTAACTACTAAATTATCAATTAAAAACATAATCTTCATTATCATTTTCTACTCTTTTACTATATTCTCATAAATAATCTCTATAGAAATTATCTTGACAGTTCCGTCTCTTAGTTTTATTTAATGTTGTTAGTTACCATTATTTAATTTAAACATGCCAAGAAGTTTCGCATGATAAGTGACGTTATATACTCGTGATAAAAATATTAAATGATTTCTAATAACATTAAAATTATATACTGTGGGATAAACTTGAAAGGGAACCCATTGCCATAAATTTAATCACGTGATTAACGTCTCTTCCTCTTGATAAACTTACACCATTACATGATTAATCAGGAACCAGTTTTTTTTTTAAATGCTGTAAATTATATTATATTTGTTAGTTTTATAATTATTAGAGGTATATATATATATGTGAGTGTATATATAAAGGGAAATCTATCTCATTATAAATTATTTGTGTCGGGACTTGCCCAACATTAGATTGGCCTGATACTTATTACTGATGACGTTTTTCATCTCACGAGAAATTCTTCAATTAGTCTCTGTGGTATTATTAAACATCTTAAACCTTCAATAAACAATGAATTACGCAGCTGGATATATCTTCCCATGAAAGTAGTTCGTGTCGTACAGACATCTCACATGTGTCTTTTTATTCTTTAAGCTGTTCGAAATCATCAGCGAGTACATTTTACATATAGTCAGTGTTTTGTCCAATTATGTCGTCTGCGAGTTTGCACGCTTGTTAACGTGATACCTGAGAAAGAACGTGACACTGAGTCACAACTATGGAGAGATGGGAATTTCGCTGGTGATCATCCATCTAATGATGTGATCTCTAACTAAAGGAACAATTAACTTCACGCTGGAGGTTCACTGACATCTATCTAACGTTATTACTATACAGATGTGACAAGCTGGTGTCCGTCGGAGGTTAAAGTTCGTCTAGCGTCATCGTGCTTGGGTTTATCTTATCGAGGAATGTCATAAAATAAATTACTGCAATATCATATGCTTAGCGCGATTAGTGTATTATTTAAACTCGATATATTTTATTTTATTTATTTATTTATTTATTTTTTACAATTATTACGTTTATATTTACAATATTGGATATAAAAGTGCCGATATCATCTTTATTATTCAATCAATATTGATACAATCGTACTTATCTCAATACTGTAAAACTATGTATTTTCGTTGGAATGTTCATTCAAGGTCGTGGCAAAGACGTTAAAGATAATTAAACAATTTTATTTTTTAAAGACATTTATTACTTAAAAACTCTTCATAATTTTCTTAATAACATTAGCAACTATCTACAGGCTAATTACCTCCCTTCAGATACTTTTTTTTTTCCTTCTATTCTAGTCGTTTTTTCATGTTATTACTATTCAAAAAAACGGATAAAAGATCTCCATCTATAGCATTATCTACTTTCTTTTCCTTCTAAGATCTCCGATTTCCTTACAACACATATGCTGATTTACACTAAAGTAACCAGTGAAGCATCTAATCGTACCAACAATAAAGCTAAGAGGAGGAAACATTAAATAATTTCGACACTTCTACGTGGCCCACATTGAGATTTTTTTTAAGCTAAATTTTAATATATACTTCTAAGCGGTGGGCCACATATCAATGACATTAAAGTTATACACGAAAGAAGAATTTTCTTCAAACAAACACCACGCGATGCTTAATAAAGCAAAAAAACATATTCATGTAAGTTACTCGTATTTTTTATGTTAATTAAACAAACAACGATTTGATGTAATAAGTGATTGCGTGAGTTTAGATAAATTTTAATTTTTATACAAAAATAACAAAAAAACACGGTTCAACGACATAATATATGATAAAAAGTCACTTTTAACGTGTAAAAAAGTCAATTATTTTCACGTACAACCTTGTTCCTTCCTTATAATTCTTCTTCTGTAGTCCCTTTTCAATAGTTTTTGTATAAAAGTAATTAAAACAAAGATGAAACAAGGTGAAATATTGAAACTATCTCGAGTCCAACTTTGACTTTGTTCTTCATTGGAGCGAGCAATCTGGACTAGCCTTCAGCACAGACCTGATTACGTCTGGTTTTGTAACTACCACTTCTATTTTTAGAACGAACAAATCAAAGAAAACCTTCACTATAAAACTTGTAGACATTTAAAATAAATATATAAAAAAATAGCCGTTTAAAATATAATTATTAATATTTTCGAATAAAAGACAAAGTTATATNTTTTTTATATACTTAACTTATACTTAAAACTCGTTACTTTCTTTTTTTGTGTGTACTTAAAACTTGTTCTTTTCCTATTTATATTTTATTCTGTTAATTTTATACACTAAACAATTGTAAATGTTTTTTTTTAAATCCATTTTTAATTATTACGTAAGTAAAATTTTCTTCTCAATTTCAAAACACGTGCTTTTAAAACCTCAAAAAAAGAAATTGATTGATTTATTAAAATCAAATTTGAAAAGCACGTGTTTGTTATCAGTTTCAACAAAACTGATTTAATTTTAATACTTTTTTTAAATCAATCTCATCTGTTAAAATTAATTAAAATTAATTTTTTTTTAAATCAAAATAAAAAAAAGGATATATAAATATGAACATTTCTCTATGCCGTATTTGAAAAAAAAAATACATAACATAATATAAAACCTGTAATTTCTATAGAGCATACAGTATATATAATTGAGACAAGAACAGGTGAAGTTTTTTAACTTTAACAGATGGCAGTTTCTTTTGTTGGATAAAGTGGTTTTTCCTGCTGTTGTAATCTCTTTTCTCGCGATTCTAAGTCTGTAAAGAGTCCTCCATTTCCATAAAACAGGAGTATTTTCTCACGCTAAGAGTTTATTAACATTTATTTAAATGACGTTTATTAAGATTTTAACGTTTTAATTATTATTTTAACAACTAAAAAATAAAATTAAGCACGCTATTCGAAGGCGATTATTTATAAAATAAATCTGATAAGATTTTTCATTTAATTATTATTTTAACAACAACGCAACACTCAACACACACGCACATTATTTTAGCATACCGTAAGAGTGGAAACACTGTATAAAATATGCAAATGTTTCAATTTAGGATAACACCTGATTTTCCTCTAATTTTCTTTATTTTCCTTCAAGATGGAAAAATGTGCTTACATTTTTCCATCTTACAATGCGCTGTTTGTTGTAAAATTTTTTAATATATAATGAAAGATATCTCTGTATTCATGAAAGCTGTTATGTTTTATGTAAAATTTGTTAAGAGATGAAAAATACTGTTTTGTGTTAACAAGCACTTGTTTTTATACACCGAAAATTTTCTTTAGCATTTTACGTGTAAACCGAATTCTGCTTATAACTTTTATTTTATTTTTCAGTCGCGTTTTTCGATGTAAAATTTAATTATATAATTATTGTGAAAAATAATTAGACATGCAGTAAGTATATATTAATCCTCGATAACCAAAGCCTCCTTATACGAATTTCAATAAAGATTGTTTCGTAATTAGTTATTTCGGCACCCGACAATTTCCAGTGTATTCCGCAATTGGAAAATAGTCAATAATCCTGTTTGCTATTCTTTATTCTTAATAATATACAACATCTAGGAATTCTAACATTTCAGACGATAACTCTAAAACTCTAACTCTAGAGCGTTCAAAGTTAGTATCTTTCGAAGTACGTGGTTCTACTGTATAAACAATTGTTTATGCCAATTGTTTGAGAAAAAAGTAAAACATTTCCTTACTTCTCATGAACTTTCTCGTTACTATTATTAAACTACAATTTAGAAAATCTAAATAATAATAACTTTCTAATATATTATATATAAGCCTATATATTGCATATGGATACACATTGTAAAGTGAAACCAAGTATATAACATAATATAATAAAAATGCTTAGTAAGACAAATAACGAACACTCCATTATTTTATTACAGTATTTTTATAAGCCGAGTAATTAGTAATTACCTATTCGTTATATTAAATGACACTACAGATATTCTAATCATCAATATTTATGGGAAAAGTGGGGCAACTGGGCATGCTAAATATTAGCAGAAAAATTAAATTTAGAGCATCTCTATATACAGCATATAAAACTAAATACTTCCTCATCTGTGATTAGAAAGTATTTACTTTCATATGCCAAAATGTCTTTATGCCCCACAGACGGGGCCTAAGGACAAAGGAATCGAAATAAACTAATACTGTCATTGGACCATTCAGAATCATAGCAGAGAAAAAACAGAAAGAGTGCATATCGTTTTCAAATTTAACACATAAAACATGGAATCAAAATTTACTCTAAAAGTTCAAATGAATTTTATTTCTCTCTGTAGTTTTCTGAATTTCACGCAAATCATATTCAATTTCTGAATTACTATATCCTCTTTCTTCGTTTGCTGATACAGTACATTGTACGGTCTACTCTTCTAATATATTTTTTATAAGAAAATTCTTTTGCCATTAGATTTTTGGTAAAAGTATGTTAACTACTAGTATACCGAAGCTCG